>NC_090657.1:14902733-14997733 GCF_040937935.1 Hyperolius riggenbachi | reverse complement strand
ATAAGAAATATATTAAAATAAAGTTTAGAGTCAGTTTAACACATTTTTCAGTAGAAAAAAAGAGGGACAAATAGAGAAAAAAAGGGACCGTTGGGAGCTATGGCTACGGAGGGTTTTGAAAGAATGTAAATGGTGAGAGGCAGCAGGGAATAACAGCTGCTGAGATGCAGCCTGTACTATTTACTGTGGGTACATGGGACAAGATAGGTACTCTTTAAAGCAAGCCACCAGTAGTGGTTCCAATAGTTTGATCTTTGTGAAAATCAATCTGAGTGCATAACAATCTAGTGTATACGTGTATCCCTTCATCATGCAGTCTGAGAGAACAGTAACTGCCTTCTTGCTGTACTCGAGCCTCTGTGACCAGTCCGAAGGCTGGATTTAGTATGTAGTCAGGAGAGAACATGTGGATTGCTGTGGGGTAGGAATAGAAGTGGAGGGAGACTTGGCAGGTGCACTATGGGAAAAGAGCCATTTTTTCTTGTCAGAGGCCAGCTGCACCTCAGGCAGATTGCAGATTTATAAAGAGTCTAGATCTGTTCTGGTGCATTTTTCTGTTGTTTCATGAACAAGACTGATCAGGCAAGTAAATGCAAAGAAAAAAAAGACTATAGATCTTGCACCTGTTTCAGGAACATAACATGGAAGCCTTTCTTTTTTTTTTTTTTTTTTTTTTTCTTGGTCTAAAACATTAATAATTACAGCCTCACAGATATACTGTATATATAAATTAGGGACTTTGAAACTCATTGTTTAATACAGGACCTTGCTAGCCCAAGTGTAAAATGCGTCTATGCAAAAAGGGCTTCGGGAAAAAAGGGTGCGTGGTGTAAAAAATAAGCGGTTATAGCATTTATAAAAATAATGTATTGTATTTCGTTTACAATAATATTTTACAAATTAAAAAACATTTAATAATGTGTATGAAATCGCAAATTGTGAAAACGATAATCTTCCCTGTTTTAAAAGTGAAACTTATAATTACGTTTGTTAAAAAAACGATAATATGTATAATCGTTATAATTGTATAATATTGTGAATAACCTTAATATATCGTTTCTTCATGTAATAAAATCTGAAAATATTGTTTATAGCGATGAAAAAAATATAAGTACATTTGTAATAACTGTTGTAAAACATTAGTAAATATTACTAACATTTTACTACAACTAAACCTAACCCTGCTCTCACACAAAACCCTCCCTGTATATCTATCCCTAACCCTAAGACCCCCATGGTGCTTAACCCTAATTCTCCCCGGGTGGTGCCTAACCCTAAATCTCCCCGGGTGGTGCCTAACCCTAAGACCCCCATGGTGGTGCCTAACCCTAAATCTCCCCGGGTGGTGCCTAACCCTAAGACCCCCATGGTGGTGCTAACTTTAAATCTCTCTGGGTGGTGCCTAACCCTAAGACCCCCATGGTGGTGCCTAACCCTAATTCTCCCCGGGTGGTGCCTAACCCTAAGACCCCCTTGGTGGTGCCTAACCCTTTTTCCCCCCGGGTGGTGCCTAACCCTAAGACCCCCATGGTGGTGCGTAACCTTAAATCTCCCCCGGTGGTGCCTAACCCTAAGACCCCCATGGTGGTGCCTAACCCTAAATCTCCCCGGGTGGTGCTTAACCCTAAGACCCCCATGGTGGTGCCTAACCCTAATTCTCCCCGGGTGGTGCCTAACCCTAAGACCCCCATGGTGGTGCCTAACCCTAAATCTCCCCGGGTGGTGCCTAACCCTAAGACCCTCTAGGTGGTGCCTAACCCTAAATCTCCCCTGGTGATGCCTAACCCTAAAAACCCCCTTAGTGACCGCTTTATTGTGTGGATAATAATGTTTTACAAATAGTGACTGTAAAAAATGTATTACAATTTACTTACTGATCGCTTTATTATGTGAATAATAATGTTGCACAAACAGTAAGGCATAAAATTGTAAATAACGTTTTAGTTAAATACGATAATAAATATGTTTAGTATTTTTGTAAACGTTATTTGTCACGGGCGCATTTTGTAAACTTAAATCAACACAAGTGCAGTTTGAAACCGTTAATATTCTCCGGGCGCCATTTGAAAATGTTAATAATCTCCAGGCGCCCTTTTTTCCTGTTCAATATCAAATGATATTTATTATGGCAGTGAATGGTAGCTCCCTTTTTGTCCACTTGTCTCATGCGCCCAAATTTCCTGCTTCCGTGTAAAGTGAACCCAAGGTGAAAAACTAATGAGATAAACAACTGGATCCATCCTCCTACTCCTAAAAAAATTATTTTTTTTAGACATCCCATGGTTTAACCTTCCTGGCGGTAAGCCCGAGCTGAGCTTGGGCTATGCCGCGCAGGAGGATATCTCAGCCCCTGGTATGGCGATTCGCCCCATTTAAAGTGCTGTATGCGCAGCTAGCGCTTTGCTAGCCGCACATACAGCTGGATCGCCGCCGCTCTGCGGCCATCGCCCGCACGCAGCGGCGGAAGAGGGCCCCCCCCCCCGCCAGAGCCCTGCACTGCCCGGACCAATGAGTTCCAGGCAGTGCTATGGGCTGGATCGGAGGCGTCTGACGTCAGGACGTCGGCTGACATCCATGACGTCATTCCGATCGTCGCCATGGCGACAGGAGAAGCCTCTTTGCTATAGATGCTGGCGACGATCGCACTAGAGGGACACATGCGCCCTCTAGTGTTGTTTCATGTAGCTACCACTCTGGAAGCTTTACATGAAACAAAAAAAAAATGTATTTCTGCCTATTTGTCAGAATAAATAAACCGCAAGGAGGGTTAAGGGCCTGTTTCCACTACACGCAGATTGGATGCAGAATGGATGCAGAAAAATGGACTCCAATGAATGCCTATGAGAAAATCTGCATCAGAAAAATTGCGTTTAGTGGAAACAGGCCCATAGGAATTCATTAGAGTCAGTTTTTCTGCATCCAATCTGCGTGTAGTGGAAACAGGCCCTTATTTCATATTTAAACATTTACAAAATAGATTGAATATTGTATAGTCTCTGCTCAATGGTAGCCTATCAAGTGTCCCAGTGTTAAAATACATAAACTATTGACCTTGTTCTATCTCTCCCCTGCCAGGAAAACTTTTATGGCTGTAATTTACTTATTATTGAGGTTTACTATATTCCTGCCAAGGTACTGACTAGACAGAAGCTGTCACTTGCATGCCTAAAAAAACTCTTTCAGGCAGCAAAATAAAAAAAAAAAATAAACAGCCTGGTTATTGATATGTTTTGCACTGCGCATACACCTTTATCTCATCATGTCACATGTCGCCTCGGGTACACTTTAAGTTGGTTATGTAAAACTTTATTAAAAAGGCAAAAATGGGACACACATGTATGCATAAAGTCATATGGTATATTGTTGTACATTTGCTCTTCCGCTATCTTTAGCATTTTCCTATAGAAATTGGGATAAAATAGCTATAACCAGGGGGAGCATTGACGAATTAAAAGTGGCACAACAAATAAGCTTGCCAGAATATGCAGGATCTAAACTAACTAATCACCACTGTTCCCTGCAGGAATTGGCCCAATCAAAATTATTTTCATCTCAACCAGGGGTGCTTCTTGGAGGAAATTGGAAGAAATTTGGGGCAGCGCTGACAGCACCCTGGGCACTGCAATAGCGACTGCAACCTAGTGGAAGGGGCAGAGAACCGCAGATAGCCCACGCCAAGGCTTGGCCACTGCCCAAGGCGGACCATCTATGTTGCCCCCCCCAAAAGAAAGATCCCCACTGCTTTGGGGGCAGCTGCAGACAGCCCATCCCAAGGCTTGGCCATTGCCCCCCCCCCCATCATTTGGCGATGTCAACCAGGTCATGCATCCTGCATACTCTTGCGACTGGTTGCAATTCATTACAAGGTAGGGAATAGGATGGGGGGGTAACATAGACAGCCCCCCATGGGAGTTGGCCAAGCTTTGGGGTGGGCTGTCTGCAGTTCTCTGCCCCCTCCATCCGGGATGCAATCACTACGCTCCTGAATGGTGGCAGTGCTTGGAGTGCTGTCAGTGCTGCCCCCCCCTTCATTTCCTGAGGGCATGGGAAGTCTACACACAATGCCTCTGTAGTAGGCATGCTCGAATGTACCCAAATTCGATTCAAATACATTCGAATTTGGGTCTGGGTCAAATTCAGATTCGCCCGATTCGAATGGACTCAAATTCGATTCAGGTGCATTCATTCGGATCCGGGTCAGGGGAAAATTTGGCCGTGATCGCAAATTCGTGATTCAAAACCCGCCGACTTTAAGGGTTAATTGCAGCCGCACCCTTAAATACCAGAATCACTAAATGTGCAGGTTATGTTAAGAAGAAAAGTGGGAGCAAGGGGGAAATTTTTTTTTCAAAAAGACCTTATACTTTTTGAGAAAATTGATTTTAAAGGTTCAAAGAAAAAACCCGATACAGTTAAATGTTGGTCAATGACAAATTGTGGGAAATATTTCCCAGCAGTTAATAGCAAAGGCCCCTTACATCCTAGCAACACCAAATTTGCAGGATATGTTAAAAAAAATAGTGGGAAACAATATTTAAAAAAAAAATTAAAAATGTTTATTTTTGGGGAATGTTCTGAGTGTGGGAAATCTGAAAAAAATGACGTGGGGTCCCCCCTCCTGAGCCTCTGTAACCCCTTGTCCCCCATGCAGGCTGGGATAGCCAGAATGTGGAGCATGGTCCATGGTATGGGGGGCACCGGGGGGAGGGGCAGCCAAGCCCCCCCCCCCCAGAACCCTTGTCCAATCCATGGACAAGGGGCTCTTCCCCACCTCCGGTGCCCCAGGAGGAGGTGGGGGCGATGACTCCCTGGGGGGAGGGTTCATGGTGGCATCTGGGAGTCCCCTTTAAGAAGGTAAGAAAGGGACCCCAGATGCCCACCCCCCTCCCAGGAGAAATGAGAAATTTCCCATTTACACAAAGGGTTAAACGAAATAAAAACACAACCACGAGAGAAGTATTTTAATACTTTAAATAATTTTTAATATAAAAAAAATATATATTGTTTCCCACTATCTTTTTAACATATCCTGCAAATTTGGTGTTGCTAGGATGTAAGGGGCCTTTGCTATTAACTGCTGGGAAATATTTCCCACGATCTGTCATTGACCGGCATTTAAATGTATCTTTTTTTTCTTTGAACTTTTAAAATAGATTTTCTCAAAAAGTATAAGGTCTTTTTGAAAAAAAAGTTTTCCCTTGCTCCCACTTTTCTTCTTAACATAACCTGCAAATTTGGCGATTCTAGCATTTAAGGGGGCTTTGCAATTAACCCTTAAAGTCGGCGTGTTTTGGGCGACGGTAGCTGAATCCGAATTCGTGATCACGGTCGAATTCGAGAGGCACTATTCGGGAAAATTCTTTAATTAGTCAAATAGACAATTGGCAGCCAGTATAGAAGTCAGGTGATACCTGGTCTGAGCACACACCATTTTTTGTCTTCTGTATATAACTCTGAATTACACTGTGGAATTCAAACTCATCACTAATAGCAAGAGGATTGTTATTAGGTGGATATTGATGGTTTACTAGATCTGATCATGTATGATGACCTTAAAAGGCAGTTGGTGTAGGAGACAACATCAGTTCTCCTCTTCTTCGAGAGCACAGTGGGGCTGGAACACAGTTGAGGCCAAAATGATTAGCCCCCACTTATGAAATTAGACAACACTCTTGATTTCTCCATGAAAATGACCATTAAGAACAAGTGTTTGATTTCTTTGGAAACAAATACACTATTTAAAAAGAAATGTCCACTAAGTTACCGTTGATTAGGATATTTTATCGATACACCGAGTTGGAAAAGAAAAGGCAAAACTGAGACATCCAAAATTATTAGCCCTCCTGGCCATCAATGGTCAATAGTGTACCCTTTCTGAGCCACAACTGACAGCAATCTCTGAGGGACCTTTCACACTGGCGCGGTGCGTCAAATTGACGCCTAATGGAACCCTTTGGGGAGGTTCATACTTCTCACGTTGCGGTACGCTGCGCCGGAAGTGCACAATTTAATGCTAGCGCAAAACTACGTTACCGTGCGTGACCCGCGGCGACCTGCGGCGACCTGCATTGGGCCGAAAGCTACTTTTTTAAAGCGTCGGCGTTGCAACGTCGCAGTGTACATGTGTGGAAGCATATTTTTACAATAGACTTCCGCATACCCAAAGCAGGAAGTTACTGCAAGCATGCGCCACTTCCTGCTTGGCTGGTGGCCAGACAGTGAACACCTTGTAATAACGCAGTGTTCCCTAAAGGCCTGTTATTTTACTGTGCGCTGTGGTGCGACGTGTGTGCTGCAATGCTACTGCCAGTTTGCAGTGTGAATCCAGCCTAAGAGTAGTTCTTTACTAGGTTGGCACAGGTCACCTGAGGGATTTTGGCCCATTCTTCCACTGCAAACTATTCTAGCTGGTCCAAATTTCATGGTTTCCGAGCATGGACATTCACTTTGAGAACTCACCACAGATTCTCAATAGGATTGAGGTCTGGGCTCTGTGGGGGTCACTCCAGGATTTGGGTCTTGGTATCCTTGAGGAACAGTTGGACTAATTTTGATATATGTATTGTCTTGTTGGAAGACCCAGCGTCGACCTAAGCCTACACTACAGGCAGATTTCTACATATTTTCCCTCAGAATGTCAACATAATTTTATTTTTTCATAATGCCACGCACCACAACAAGGCTCCCTGTGTCTGAGGCTGCAAAGCAGCCCCACAGCATGATGTTCCACCACCATGCTTAACTGTGGAAACTGTGTTCCTAGGGTTGAAGGCCTCTCCCTTTCTTCGCCAAACATTAGCAACATCCATGTGCCCGAATAGTTCCAGTCAAGTCTCATCAGACCAAAGCACAGACTTCCAAAACTTATCTTTACATCTCAGATGTTCACGGGCAAAGCTCAGTCAGGCTGTGATGTGCTGCTCTTTGAATAAAGGGGTTCTTCTGGCACGATGGCCCTGAAGCCCTCCACGATGAAAAGCCCTCACAACTGTGTTCATTGATCAA
Organism: Hyperolius riggenbachi; assembly: GCF_040937935.1. NCBI lineage: Eukaryota > Metazoa > Chordata > Amphibia > Anura > Hyperoliidae > Hyperolius > Hyperolius riggenbachi. The sequence goes on along the minus strand of NC_090657.1, from coordinate 14,990,728 downwards.
TTCCAGAAGAGGCCAAGTAAGCAACAATCATCTTGGCAGATTTCCAGGGCTCCTTGCTGACATCTCTGTCATCTATTTTCCTCCCCGGAGTTCTAGAAATCTTGCGCTTACGGCCAAGGCCAGGTTTGTTTCTTACAGAATTTGTCTCCTTGTACTTAGAATGGCAGTGTAGCCTTCCCCCTTATCATGAGCATCTAATATCTTCTTTCTGAGCTCCACACTGCTTTACTTTGTCTTTGGCAAAATTTAATAGCAGTAGGCCCTTGCAGGTGTTTAGGTACCCTGTTCCTAATGCTGGGAATACAATACGAGTCGATTCTGGCGCTCGATTCTGCGCCCGATCGTTTTGCCCGCTCGATTCTCTTATTTTCCACTCGTTTTTCTTAACTTTTTTTTCAATTTACTTCAATGACAAATTGAGGAAAATGGAGAGGTTCAAAACTATGCCTAGTGTATGGCCAGCTTTAGTCATAGTTGAACTATGACTAAGGGCAGATTGTAAGCCCGACACGTGTCAGTTGAACCTTGTGGTTTTATGCACTTGTCATGTGGAATTCCTGAATAAAGAATACCAGCTTTTTTCAACCAATGTTCGGTTTGCGGATCCTTCTGTGTATACTTAATGACAAATTGAGAGGCAAAACGATCGAACGATGATCCGACATGTCGGAAATTATCTGTCGAGCCATCTTATCGGCTCAGAATCGAGCCGTGTATTCCCAGCATTAGTGTTGTTTTATGCTGATTGAATGTTGTTAGGTAACCAATTGACTGCAAGTTTTGTTAGAAAGCCAATTGACTGCACAGGTGTGGTTTTAAAGCTGATAGGTCAGTTACTGTAGGTGTGTTTTGAATGCGAACATTCACATGAGGCTGATATTTTTGACCACCCCATTTTTACTAAATTTGATAAAAAGCAAGCCAAACATGTATTTGTATTACGAAATGTACCAAAAGCTACTAAATAGCACCGGTGAATGTTTGATTATATCAAGTTTCATCAACGTTGCAAACATTAGTAATACGTTTATTATTATTATGAAGAAGAAGTTTAGGAAAATGTTCCATAATTTTGGCCTCAACTGTATGATGTCCAGCTATTTCAAATTATTGTAAAGCTTGTTTCCAGTACAAAACATGTTTCCTTAAACCATGCATTGGAATGCACACAGGCATGGACACTAATGCCGCCTGCAGTGGGTTTAAAATGACACAAACAAGAGCAGCAAGTGGGGAACACTACAAGGGGCTACTTATGGCAAACTTAAAGAGGAACTCCGGCCTAAACAAACATACTGTCATTAAGTTACATTAGTTATGTTAATTAAAATAGATAGGTAATATAATTTCTTAGCCACACTGTTTTAAAAGAACAGGCAAATGTTTGATTTCATGAGGGCAGCCATCTTTTTGGTTGAAAAGAGGTGACAGGGAGCATGAGACACAGTTCCAACTGTCCTGTGTCCTGAGCACCTCTCCCAGTTGCTAGGCAATGTGAATAACAACATAGGAAATCCCATCATGCTCTGCACAGCATCAGGGAATCACCCATTTCTTTGATGGGTGGAGCTTAGCTAAAAATGCAGCTAAAAATTATGCTTTGGTAAGAAAAACAAAGTTCTGATGCTGTGCAACTGTTAAAGAAACACCAAGCCTTTTCAGTTCTGCTGAGTAGATTTTTAGTCCGGAGGTTCACTTTAAAGGACACCGGTGACTTTAATAAAAAAAACAGATACTTACCTCGGGCGGGAGGAGCCTCTGGATCCTAATAAGACTTCCCTCGCCCTCCTCTGCAGCTACGATCCAGCACTGGTGCCCCTGGAGAAGCAGCCACCAGACTCCAGCGGGAATAGCCGATCCCGATCGATTCTACTCTACTGCACAAAATGGCTCACGCCTACACAGCAGAGCGGAGCTGAATGGGCTCTGCTATTTCCGCCACAGCCCAAGTGGAGCTGATACTGTGCCTGCACCAGGCTCCCGACAAGTGGTGGCAAGCGGACCTTTGGTGGTCCCAGTGCTGGATCCCCTCTGCTGAGGAGGATGGGGAAAGCCTCCTTAGGATCCATAGGCTTCCCCCTTCCAAGGTAAATACCGCCACTGGGCACTTTTTTTCCCTTCAGGTACACTTTAAGTGATGTGTAAATGCTCAAAATATCTGTCTATATTTCTAATATGTCTTCAAACTTTGCTTTTTAAATGTCAGAGGTCGGTCAGGAACGTGTATGGGAAATTATCCAAGACAATGGCGTTCCAAAAGGAGGATCATTTAGGCAGCTGGATGAAGACTGCTAAGGTGTGGAAGCTATTTGGGTAAATATTGGTTGTGGATATAACAGTTGCCAGGTGCTTATTAGATTTTCTATAGGCTGCCACGTATCCATGATGCTACAGAACTGCAACTAATGTAGTAAAGAAAGGTCACCGTTATGGGTGACTTTAAGCATCAAGACATCTATGGGGACATTGGAGCTGCTCATTCTGGTAAAAGCAGCAGATTTCTGGCAACCCTACAGGACAGTTACGTGACGCAAATGGTAACTGAACCAACTAGAGGGAATGCGCTATTGTGTTTGGTTACTTCATATAGACCAGATAATGTATGAGGCTGCTTGCACACTATGGGTTTGATTCACAAAAGCGTGATAACTGCTATCACAGCAGTTATCACGCGATCTGCCGCGTGTGAAGGTTTGCACACATTTTCTCTATAAATAAACCTTTGTTTTTCGGCGGGATTTCGGCGATTCATTTTAGGCTACAATTAAAAAAACATGGAAAAAATGAGACTTCAGAGTCTGTTTAACCAGCTGAGCGGTCTGGACGAGCTCAGCTCGTCCAACACCGCCAGCGGCTGCCGCTCAGGCCCTGCTGGGCCGATTTTAACGAAATAAAAAGCAGCACACGCAGCCGGCACTTTGCCAGCCGCGTGTGCTGCCTGATCGCCGCCGCTCTGCGGCGATTCGCCGCGAGCAGCGGCGAAAGAGGGCCCCCCTAGCCGCCTGAGCCCAGCGTAGCCGGAACAAAAAGTTCCGGCCAGCGCTAAGGGATGGATCGGAGGCGGCTGAGGTCAGGACGTCGGCTGACGTCGATGACGTCACTCCGCTCGTCGCTATGGCGACGATATAAGCGAAACAAGGAAGGCCGCTCATTGCGGCCTTACTTGTTTATTCTGGGCGCCGGAGGCGATCGGAAGATCGCCTCCGGAGCGCCCTCTAGTGGGCTTTCATGCAGCCAACTTTCAGTTGGCTGCATGAAATAGTTTTTTTTTTATTTAAAAAAAACCCTCCCGCAGCCACCCTGGCGATTTAATCAGAACGCCAGGGTGGTTAATGGTATTTTACTGAGCAGGAGGGGCAATTAGAGAGGCACAGTGATTGGCCGGAGGTCCAGTGCTCCAGCATGCCCCAGTGTAGCGCCACCACTGATAATCGCATTGCAAAGCAGTGCAGTCATGTTGCGATGGTGCGTTCACCATGGCAGGTTAGCATTGTGGTTTAATGGATTCCATTGAATAATGTGCAGCATGGTAGTGGTATTAGCATACATTATAGATAAACGCAGGGGGGATACAGCTGCCCAGAATCCCCCCCTCAGACCAGGGCTGGTGCAGTGTCTGTGGACAGGCACAGGTTGAGACACCAGAATATCTGCATCCTGCAGCTCACAGCACCGCCCCCTTTCTTTCCCTGCTACAGTTGATGTTGGATGGAGCAACAGCGTGTTTACAGAACATGGAGCAGCAGCGTGTGTACAGAGCATGGAGCAGCAGCGTGTGTACAGAGCATGGAGCAGCAGCGTGTGCACAGAGCATGGAGCAGCAGCATGTGTACAGAGCATGGAGCAGCAGTGAGTGCACAGAGCATGGGGCAGCAGCGTGTGTACAGAGCATGGAGCAGCAGCGTGTGTACAGAGCATGGAGCGGCAGCATGTGTACAGAGCATGGAGCAGCAGTATGTGTACAGAGCATGGAGCAGCGGCAGCATGTGTACAGAGCATGGAGCAGCAGTATGTGTACAGAGCATGGAGCAGCAGCGTGTGTACAGAGCATGGAGCAGCAGCATGTGTACAGAGCATGGAGCAGCAGTGTGTGTACAGAGCATGGAGCAGCGTGTGTACACAGAGCATGGAGCAGCAGCATGTGTACAGAGCATGGAGCAGCAGTGAGTGCACAGAGCATGGGGCAGCAGCGTGTGTACAGAGCATGGAGCAGCAGCGTGTGTACAGAGCATGGAGCAGCAGCGTGTGTACAGAGCATGGAGCGGCAGCATGTGTACAGAGCATGGAGCAGCAGTATGTGTACAGAGCATGGAGCAGCGGCAGCATGTGTACAGAGCATGGAGCAGCAGTATGTGTACAGAGCATGGAGCAGCAGCGTGTGTACAGAGCATGGGCAGCAGCGTGTGTACAGAGCATGGAGCAGCAGCGTGTGTACAGAGCATGGAGCGGCAGCATGTGTACAGAGCATGGAGCAGCAGTATGTGTACAGAGCATGGAGCAGCGGCAGCATGTGTACAGAGCATGGAGCAGCAGTATGTGTACAGAGCATGGAGCAGCAGCGTGTGTACAGAGCATGGAGCAGCAGCATGTGTACAGAGCATGGAGCAGCAGCGTGTGTACAGAGCATGGAGCAGCAGTATGTGTACAGAGCATGGGGCAGCAGTGTGTGTACAGAACATGGAGCAGCAGAGTGTGTACAGAGCATGGAGCAGCAGCGTGTGTACAGAGCATGGAGCGGCAGCATGTGTACAGAGCATGGAGCAGCAGCATGTGTACAGAGCATGGAGCAGCAGTGTGTGTACAGAGCATGGAGCAGCAGCGTGTGTACAGAGCATGGAGCGGCAGCGTGTGTACAGAGCATGGAGCAGCAGTATGTGTACAGAGCATGGAGCAGCAGTGTGTGTACAGAGCATGGAGCAGCAGCGTGTGTACAGAGCATGGAGCGGCAGCATGTGTACAGAGCATGGAGCAGCAGTATGTGTACAGAGCATGGAGCAGCAGTATGTGTACAGAGCATGGAGCAGCAGTGTGTGTACAGAGCATGGAGCAGCAGTGTGTGTACAGAGCATGGAGCAGCTCTGGGGAACTTAACAGAGTCAGTCAGGTATGAGCATAGCCCTGTGCCCTGCTGTGTGAATGCTTTACTTTCCCCTTCATTAGCAAATAGCAATGTCAACTGTCCTCATTATTATCTGTATCCAAACTGCTCCTGATCAATCCCTTTGCAGATCGGACATTTAGGAAAATAATTGTCAAATCCTGTCAGTCGGATGGGAAATTGCATTGAGTGTACCCAGCATGATGGATGTCCTACCATATTATTATACTGTATTGTGCGTGACTGAGGAAGACCTTTCAGGAATCCCCACCTTGAAAATCCTGGGTTTGCCCCTGTACAGCTATGTACTGTATGCTTCACTGTATGCGTGGCATCGCACTGTAGTGGTAAAGCGGGACGCGTTTTTTTCCGTTGTGTTTCAATTGTATTTTTTTAGGACGTGCAACACAACATGTACAGTGTGAAAGTACCCTAAAAACATAGCGTATGAATATCCATGCAGGGTTGGATTTCCTCATATGGGGGCTGTACATGGAGAAGGGGCTACACATGGAATAGTAGGGGCCTTCCATTGTTCACATTTATGGATTGGAGGCTGCTATAAACAGAATTGTGGACAGCTATATGGGAGGCTGCTATATATGATATGGGAGGCTGCTATGTATGGAATGGGAGGCTGCTATATATGGAAGGGGGCTGCTATATATGGAATGGGAGGCTGCTATATATGGAATGGGGCTGCTATGTATGGAAAGGGGCTGCTATATATGGAAGGGGGCTGATTTATATGGAAGGGGGCTGATTTATATGGAAGGGGGCTGCTATGTATGGAAGGGGGCTTATTTATATGGAAGGGTGCTGCTATGTATGGAAGGGGGCTGATTTATATGGAAGGGGGCTGCTATGTATGGAAGGGAGCTGCTATATATGGAAGGTGTCACGTACCTTTGTGGATGGAGACCGGTATGCTGAGGACAGCAACTCCTGCGACTTGCCAACTGAGGTCCCTGAGGTTGGAACAGGAGCCAACAGTAACCAAGGGGCAGGAGCGCTTGCAGAACCGTAGCAGAGTTCAGGTTGGTTAAGCAGCGCCCCCGCAGGCTGAGTCGGGTACTGCAATGACTCAGGAACCCAGTTAATGGATGGCAGCTGGTGACTGGAGAGCTGAGCAGATCCTTGGACAGGCAGAGTTCAGCAACAGATCAGATTCTCGTTCAAGCAGGAGGTCGGCAACAGGACGGGTTCTCAGACGGGCAGAGGTCGTTAACAGAGCGGGCAGTCGTACAAGCAGGAGGTCGGCAACGGAGTGGGCAGTCAGACAAGCAAGGATCGGCATTCAGGAGACAAACAGGCAGACTCTAGGTCAGGTCACGGGAGTACACACTCACAAACTAGCTGCAATACTACAGCACTGGAGAGTGGCACTCTCCAGACTTAAATAGGCCGTTTGGCGCCAATGCGCAGCGCGTCACGCCGTGCGCATGCACACGCACACACGCACGCGCGCGCACACGCTAACACAACAGGCAGAGAGTATGCATAAGGCAAGCCTCCTACGCGCGCGCGCGCACAGCGCTACGCCAGCAGCTCTCGCCACCAACGGTTACGCCGCGCAACGCGGCCCGCGGTGCGCAGAACGCCAGATCTCCACGCCGGCGAACTACACCAGGAGACCCGCCAGCATCCGTTTGTGCCAGCCGCCGGTCCTGGACAGGTAACTGACCGTGACAGAAGGGGAGGCTGCTATATATGGAATGGAGCTGCTATGTATGGAAGGGGGCTGCTGTTTATGGAAGGAGGCTGCTATTCATGTAACAGGAAGCTGCTGTGCATGGAATGAGACTGCTATAAAAGGAACATGAGGCTGCTATATATGGCAAGGGAGGCTGCTGTACATGGAAGGAGGCTGCTGTACATGGAAGGAGGCTGCTGTACATGGAAAGAGGCTGCTATATAGGGAAGGGGGTTGATATAGATAAAACATTGGTCTACAGGAACATAAAAATCTGTCTCTGTGTCCATGTTTAGCATCCACTGTTTTCCTGGCCTGACACCTGCTCAGTTCCCCAGGTCTCCCTGCAGAGATGTGCTGGTACCTTTAAGGACGTGGGGCAGCAGTACACACGTCTAGCTGTAACAGTATCTCACTCCAGCAGGTCAGGTATGGGCCACAAGGTATAGAGAGAAATATGCACCAGGTGGGGGTCTGCATAGCTGCAAGTCTGAGCACAGACACAGCCGCTGGGGGGGAACGTGATGGATGTCTGACATATAGGTGTACCGGCTATGCTGTAGCTGACAGCAGCTTAGGCTGACCTCTGCTATAAGAGAATGCAGGAGATGAAGGCGCTCAGTTATTCTACTCTATTACAAGGAGATGACAGGGAATAGGAAGGAAAGTGATGGCAGTGGCAGAGCCAGGTTGTTTCATGTTCAATGGAGGTGATGTCAGACGGGCGCTAAGAACGCTGCAACTCGGGATTTTATTTTTAGTTCCTGCAAACATGATGCAATTAACACCCTCACTCAAACTGACTCACTCCATAAGACACTCAGTGATCTGCTGCTGAACTTCCCTTTACCTGCTCGTCATGCCATCTTGGCTCTGTCAATGAACTCTTGAGCAGGCGTTGCTTGAAGAGAAACAGTAAGGAAACAAAATTACCCCTATGGGGTACCTCAGGAGGGGGAAGGCGTGCATGAAAAAAGGGCGTGAGGAAAATAGGCATGGGGTGTGTAATGATCGGTGTCAGTAAGCAGAGAGAATCTGATTATTAGTGATCTGCAGAATCACCAATAATGCAGATGTCACCTGATTATTGATGATCTGCAGAATCACCAATAATGCAAGTGCGACTAACCTCTGGATACCGTAGCAGAAAAAATGACAATCAACACTGTACAATATACGAGATTGTGGAAATATCCACCACACGGTGATTCCTCAGAGGTGTGGTTACCTCTGAATGGGAACCTCGTGTGTGAGATCCTCGGCCCAAGTGATGATTGGGATCTCAGCCCCTGGCAGTAATCGTCTGCTAGGGCAGGCGTCTCAGAGAGGCAAGCCTCAGAGATATCCCACCAGTGGGAGACGTTCCACTGGGGAAAAGAGAAAGGTCAGACAGGCAAAGGTTTGGCAACAGAGAGACGGCAGAGGTACAAGAACAGAAGGCTGATTCAGAGTCCGTTTAACAGGCAGGGTCGGCAACTAAGAATCAGATAGGCAAAGGTACAAAATCGAGGAGAGTCTAGAGTAGTCAGGGATAGCCAAAGTCAAAACACAGATAAATATGCAATACAATCCTAAACTGAGGTGTGATGTCCTTGATATCAACACCCAGGAACTGAGCTAAGGTCTGAGCGTTTACACCTAAGTATTCACGACAGCAGACAGTGAGCAATTGACATCTGTGGGCTTAAATGCAAGAGCCCAGTTCCACCAGCCCGCCCAGGGGCTGGACCAGAAGTCAGCATGTGATTGGCTGGCTGAGGTCAGCTGATCGCCAGATCAGCTGACCCGTCTTCTCAAGTAATAAATATCCTGCCGCCTCGCGCGCGTGCGCATGACCCTCTGCCTCTGAACCTCGGAAACCGCCAGCTGGGAAGCGGAGGCCGCCGCCATGCTGCCCTGCACGGCAGCGGCTCCGCTATTCTTCACAGGGTAAAGCCAAAATCTTAAGAAACGATAAATATTGTATTCAACTGGGCTCAGGGTGAAGCCAAAAACAAAGTACTGTTTTAAAACAGATGGCAATAAAACAGTAGAAATTCTTACCAATATTTTACTACATCTTAACCCTACTCTCACACAGAGTCCTCCACTACCGATCCCTAACCCCCCCCCCTTGGTGATACCTTAACTTAAGACCCTTCTGGTGGTGCCTAACCCTGAGACCTCCCAGTGGTGTCTAACCCTATGACCCCCCTGGTGGTGCCTAACCCTAAGATCACCCCCTGGTGGTGCCTAACTCTAAGACCCCCCTGGTGGTGCCTAACCCTAAGACCCCCCCTGGTGGTGCCTAACCCTAAGACCGCCCCCGGTGGTGTCTAACCCTAATACCCCCCTGGTGGTGCCTAACCCTAAGACTCCCCACTGATGACGCTTAACCCTAAGATCGTCCCCGGAGGGCCTAACTCTAAGACGCCGCATGGTGGTGCCTAACCATAAGATCGCCTCCTGGTGGTGCCTAACCCTAAGACCCCCCTGGTGGTGCCTAACTCTAAGACCACCCCTGTTGGTGCCTAACCTTTAACCCCTCTCCCCTCACACCAAACACCCTTTCTGATGCCTAACCTATACAAACAATAAAATATTTGATAATGAAAATTTGTACATGCAAACAAAATAATATTACAAAAACTATAATGTTGGTCATTTCAAAACGATAACATATTTCAAAAAGCTTTAATGTTCTAATGATGAAAACTATATTTATCGTGCACCCAAATTTCTGCTTTGGGTGCCATATTACCGATATTTGCTTTAGCATCTACTGTATATCGTCCATTAGCCGCCAGCACCCAATTTTCCTGCTTCTGGGGGAACATCTGGATCCTAATGAGGCTTCCCCTCTTCATCCTCGGGGATCCAGCTCTGTCAGCCCCCAAAAATCTGCCGACAAGCGTGGCCAATAATGCTCGATAATCAGGGATTGTTTGCCAGTACAGCGTCCTTTGTCTTCACAGTGTAACATAATGCATTCACCTATTCACAGGCCTATTCCAGCCAGCAAACCAGGGCCAGAAACAAGACATGAAGCCCAACACTGAAGCAAAACAACCTTGAAAACCTGTTTCTTTATTGGAGCAAGGTGGTAATCTGTGGATCTGCACCTGAGGCTCTTTCTGTTCAGCAGTCAATTTACTGCTAGCTATTTGTCTTGGGACCTCTAGAAGGACGTATTCTTATTACTCAATCTCATTACCATCTCCATTTCCAAGCACAAGAACTTACTTGTCCTGCACCTTGGAATATGGCCTCTTCCTTTATTGGGGGCACTGGCCCCGCCTCCAGTTTACAGATCCCACCAGCCAGCTTGCAGTAGAGGTTCTATGAATGGTGGAGCCACTGTAGTGCCGGTGAGCACCACAGGAACACTCTTGCACTCAATTTCAAACCTGTGACCTTGCAGCCAGGGCCGGATTTAAGCCAAGGCCACATAGGCCATGGCCTTGGGGACCACAGAATCAAGGGCAGGTGGGAAGCAGGCTATACTAGGGGAGAAGGGAAGAGTTACCTGGCTACCTATACCCGAGGGAAGGGGTCCTCTGGCTATCTATACAGAAGAGGGGGGAGGGTCATCTGGCTTCTTATACTAGTGGTAGGGGGGTAGGGGTCATCAGGATAGCTATACTGGAGGGAAGGTTGGGTCATCAGGCTATCTAAATTAAAAGGTGGGGAGGGTTATCTGGATATCTATACTGGAGGAAAGGGTCAATTTTCTACCTATACTGGGAGGGGATCATCTGGCTATCTACACTGAAGGGGGGCAGCTGCTGACAGTGGCCTTGGGCAGCAAAGAGTACAAATCGGACCCTGCTTCCAGCTAGAGGTGTAGCAATAACCACAGCAGTTGCCATGGGCCCCCGAGAGCAGTTAGGAGCCCATTTTGCCCCCCTCCTGTCCCCAGTCCCTTCTATGTATGCCCATCAAATAATAGAGCATCCTTGGATTCAAAACCAGCAGGGAAGCTGCGTTGAGTATTCTAGAATTTTTCCTTAAAGAGACACTGAAGCGAAAAAAAAATATGATATAGTGAATTGGTTGTGTACTATGAATAATTACTAGAAGATTAGCAGCAAAGAAAATATTCTCATACTTTTATTTTCAGGTATATAGTGTTTTTTCTAACATTGCATCATTATATAATATGTGCAGATTACACAACACTCAGCATTCAAAATGATTCTTGCAGAGCAGTCTGAAGTAATGACCTCTCCTCTAGCAGAGGAAAAGTAAATAGTCCAGGAACAGTTGAGATAATAAAAGTCAGATAACAGCCCTCTCCACGACTAACTTAGTCGGAGAGCTTAATGGCTTGTTTGCATAGAGATAACAACTGGAGTTTCTCAACTCTTCCTGTACTGGAAACAATTAGACTGATGTATCTGATCCTTAATGTTTTATTTCTTAGCTTTGCTACACATACAAATCATAATATCATCATTTTTTTTCCGCTTCAGTGTCTCTTTAAAGTGAATGAAACCCAGCATTTCTTCCTTGCTTTAATACATTATTTACAGCATATTATACACTACCACCATTTTTTTTTTTACTAGAACAGCATGCAAAGGGTTAAACACAGGACTTTCAAGCTCCCTGCCGGGAAAGCTGGACGCATCCGAACTGTAGATTATGTTATCTTGTGTTTACTTAATTGTATCAAGTGAGGAATGTAAACACTTCTCTGACACTGCAGACTCTCCTGAACACAGTCAGACAATCAGAAAGCATTTCTGCACACATTAGAAGATGAATAAAGCAGTTATGAATAAAATGCAAAGTCAGCTCTCAGAGTAAAAAAAAGTGTACTTTGGGAAATTGTAATTTCTAAATGAATTATAATACTTATGCACAAAAGCAAATACGATATAACCGTATTGCATATAAAAAGTAGGAAAACATGTTTTTATTGAATATTATGTTACGGTTTTATATCGCTTTAATCCTGTAACTGAATAAGGTAGAAATACTCCTCACAGGAAGTGACCTCATTAGTCACAACATCCTGCCGGAGGAGCATTGATATTGCTAATAGGGTGTTTGGAAGACCCACTACTCAGCACAGGTTCCCACTCCCAGCATGCTCTGCATCTTTACACAGTGCATGTTATATAAGAGAGTACGTTGCCACACCCATTTATAGAAGTGGAGAAGTGTGCTACTGCTGAAGTATTCCCAGAGTCAGGGATCTCATGAACATTTTACTATGAGGCCCCACGATATGCAGGTGTCTCTTTCTGGATGTGGATGGAGTCATGTTTTCAAGGATTACTCCTCTTCCGTATAAAAATGTCTATAACACATATCATCAGTGATCATCACCAACAAGTCTTTTTCTAACTGAATGCTATTAAATAATATTATCTTTCAACGTCCCTTTGCAGCCATGAAAACCATGGCAACAGCATATGGTTTGCTTTTAAATATACCCAGAATTCTTTGCTCTTGTTTTTCTAGTTGGTTTGCATGTCTCCACAGAGCAGAGAGTTAAATGTATTGCTTCCTTTGCACCCCTACAGCCTTGTTGGGTTTTTTCTTGCAGTGCAGTGGCACAGCCATTCCACAGGAAGGAGGGCTCCTAACATCTCTAGGGATGCTGGCTCTGCATTCAGTAACAGGAAGTATTCACTCCCATCTCAGTAATAGCTGACACAAATGCAAGGCAGCTTTCATGGAAGCAAAGAGAGGGGTTAAAGGGAATCTGAAGTGAAAACAAACTTATGATATAATGATTTGTATGTGTAGTACAGTTAAGAACTAAATTATTATTAGCAGAGATATGAGTCTCATATTGTTTCCAGTACAGGAAGAGTTAAGAAACTTCAGTTATCTATGCAAAAGAGCTTCTGTGAGTTCTGCGACTTCATGGACAGGGCTGTCTTTTGAAGCACTTATCTCAACTGTCTCTCATTGTTTCTTCTTTGTTTATGGTTTTTCTGCAGAGAAAAGTTCAAAAGTTCACTAGCCTGCTCTGTGAAATCATTTAAAATGCGGAGTGTAGTCTGGAAATTGCAATTATTAGAGAATGATGCAATGTTATAAAAAAAACTATATATCTAAAAATAAAAATATGACAGTATTTTCTGCAACTAATGTTCTATTAATTATCCGTACTACACAACCAATTCAGGTTTTTTTTTTTTGCTTCAGTGCCACTTTAAGAGGAGAAATCAAGAAACACCTATGCACACAGGTATAGCAGTTTAATCCAGCCTATTAAAGGGTAGATCCACAGAAAATAAAAAAAAATAAAAATACTAATCCACTTACCTGGGGCTTCCTCCAGCCCGTGGCAGGCAAGTTGTGCCTTCAACGCCACTCTGGAGGCTCCCGGTCTTCTTCGGTGGCTCACCTGACCTGGCCAGGCCGGCTTCCTGGTCGGGCTTCTCCTTGCGCTCCAACGTGCGTCTCACGTGGTCGCGCTGACGTCATCAGACATCCTACGGACTGTACTGCACAGGCGTAGAACTACTGCACCTGCGCAGTACAGCCTGGAGGACATCCGATGACGTCAGTGCTACCATGTGAGACGCACGTTGGAGCTACAAGAGCCCAACCTGTAAGCCGGCCTGGCCAGGTCAGATGAGCCATCGGAGAAGACTGGGAGCCTCCGGAGTGGCACCGAGGGCACGTCCTGCCTGCCACGGGCTGGAGGAAGCCCCAGGTAAGTGGGTTAGTATTTTTTTTCTCCATGAACCCTCCCTTTTAAGAGAGTCTGAAGCGAGACTAAAACTCGCTTTTTCCCTTATATTCAGCAGGGGCATGTTTGCCCCTGCTAAAACGCCGCTCTCCCGCGGCAGAACGGGGGTCCTTTACCCCCTAAATCCCCGCCGTGGTGCCCGGGGAGCGCTTCCTGCTTGAGGCAGGGCTAACGGCCGCAGCCCTGCCTCACACGCGTCTATCAGTGCTGATCGCCGCCTCTCCCCCGCCCCTCTCAGTCTTCCTTCACTGAGAGGGGCGGGGGAGAGGCGGAGATCCGCCGCTGATAGACGCGCATGGAGGCAGAGCTACAGCTCATAGCTCTGCCTCCATGAGAATCTACGACCAAGTCGGTCGTGGATTTTGCAGGGGGTAATTTGGGGGGTAAAGGACCCCCGTTCTGCCGCGGGATAGCAGCGTTGTAGCAGGGGCAAACATGCCCATGTAGAATATAAGGGAAAAAGCGAGTTTTATTCTCGCTTCAGTCTATTGCACACATGGGCCCATATGCAATTCACTTGTTCTCCTGAGTTTTCTCCAGGGTGATATTTTAAAACTTCAATGAAATGCCTTTTAAACCACCGGAAAGCCAGAAAATACTTCAAACAATTTTGATGGCGTGTTTTGAACAACTTTTAGTTACTTTTCAATGGCAGAGTGTGGAAAAAATTAGTCTAAATAGAAGATGAAAAATTATCTCCAAGAAAAATCAGGTGAAAAAATGGATTGCATATGGGTCATAGAGCAGTTGCGATTTGTGCATGGCAGAAAAGCCTACCAGTGCGCACCTTACCATTGCATGCAGATTGTTCCCTGCGGCAGACTGCGCAACAGAGAAACCTGAAAAACCCCGCCCCCGCTCAGTGACATACATACTTCCAAACAGGAAGTCCATCACAGCAATTCCCCCGATGTGCGCACTGCACAGCACCACTACCGCAACACTCTAGAAAGCTTTTTTTGCGGTGCTATTGACTCCCATGGAGCTGTGCGCAGCGCGGTAGTACTCGTACTACTCAACAACATGCTGCGGCTTCTGCGTCGCCCGGACTACTTCTGCTGCATTGCATCGTTGGTACTTTGGCCTGCCTCATTGGGATGAACGGCCACTGCGGTGAGATGTGGCGAGGGGAAGAATAACGCGATACGCTATATGTGCAAGGGGCCTGAAGCACTTGAAAGTATCTAGAAAATATCTGATAGGGGTTTCTATTTTCTTAGGGAACCTGGCAATTTGCTTTGAAGAGTAATGAGCAATGAGCAATTTTTTAACGAGTTGTAGCTTTTACTAGAAAAAAAAAAGAGACAACAAATTAAAGTAAAAGCATTTGTAAAACTCCTGAAACAATAGAGGTGCGATTCAGTGACAGCCGTCAGCAGCAAGACAGTCTGGGTGAATAATACAGTTGAGGGCTCTTTGTGGATTTGCGCCGTCTCTAAGCACAATTTTCCAGCAGAGGAAGGGCTGGGGACAAGCCGAAACCTGCGGAAGCCTGGGGGCTGCTGTCTATTATTCCTCGTGGCTTTAAGACTTGACTTTGAGAAGGGGGTAGGCGTGCTCTTAAACTGGGCAAATATTAAGCATAGTTTCACTTCTTGGCCCGAGGACACATCGTGAAGAGCTTCCAAAGCTCTCGGAAAAGCTTTGCTCCTTCTTATTCATCAAGCCTGATAGAATTTATATTTGCTGTCTGCACTATAAATAAGAGTGTAACAGTTGAAGGCACATTCCAGTAAATCAGTAAACTTGCGTTTTTATTCTGGCTAGTGGGACAAAGGCTTCGTTCTCCTTAAATTCCATCCTTATAGTCATTTCAGGAGGTTGGCACCTTCTTGTGAAGCCTCCCACAGCTGCCAGTATCATTATCTCCCGAATGGCATGGCTCCAACTTCCTGAGGAAGTTCAGGTCAGTGTGACTGCAGGTTCCAACCCCGCCCCTTCTCGGTGCTGCATATCTGCCGCCACACTTACTTATATGCAAGGTAGTTTGTGCATCCCCCCCCCCCTCCCCTAATCATGCTCACAGACCCCACAATCTCTGGTGATGATGTCACACTAAGGCTTCCAGATGGGGCTCAATCACTTTCTGGAGGAGGTTGGTGCATAGTCACAGTGGTCCAATCTCCTGCCATTCCTTTTGGGAGAGGGTTACCAATTCTCTCTACTGGCGGAGGCATGGCTATGCAACATCGCAGCTAGTGGTGTAAATTCAATTTATGGAGCCCCCCAAGGAATCTTTGATGACCCAACTCCCCCCTCCCCACTTTCCCCCCGAGTTACTGAGTCAGGTAATTTCGGCAATGCACTGCATCTGTTTCAGGTGCCACCATAGACCATAATGTTAATTATGGCAATAGCGGCGTGGGTGAAATAACAATAAAACCAATTTAATTCAGGAGCCGGCAATAGTAGTATTACATGGCCCCGAATTACATGACCAAAATAAAAAATTAGGTAATTAGTAAGGGAATATACTGAATATATTCCCCAAGATCACCTAGCACAGGGAGAGACATCTTTCGTTTTCTCCCTGCGCCCAAATTACATGTTCTGGCCGCATTTTACTACTCAGCATTCAGCAAAGAAAAAATGAAGTTATCTTATTAATTCTTTATGGTGTCCATAAAAGAAGGAGTTGTTTTCATGTTCCCCACCTAAATATTTCAGCACTAAATGTTATTCCCATTTCACGAAGTTGAAAAGTATGTTTCTACTATACTCAGGGCCAGCTCAACGTCCGAAGATGCCAGAGGGCAAAGGCAACCTGGGGATCCTCTCAACAAATTCAGCCCCCAGGGCCCCTAAGCCGACTTCTGCCCCCTGATCTTAACCTCAACTCCACTGTTCTCCCCTGCACAACAGCAGCATTATATTTCACCTGTCCTGGCGCCCAGCGTGCTGCTCCATGCTCCGCGTTGCCTGCCTCTTTTGACCCGACTCATGGTATGTGTAAGCGTAATAACATGCCCCGGGTAACAAGAGGCAGGCAGTGTGATGAAGACAGCACGCCGGATGCCGGAACTGGTGAGATACAATGCTTCTATCATGCTGAGGCCCCCGGGAAGCTCATGATAGTTAAGGCATAGCTCCCAGTTGTCCCTTTTTCGGAGTGAGAGTCCCTCTTTGTAAACCAAATCCCTCTGTCCCTCTTTCTTCCTTATTTGTATCTCACTCAGCACTAATGTACAGATCTGTGTAAATAAATGTGTTTTTCTACTGAAAAATAGTTTTAATTGACGCCAAGCTTTATTCACATCCTTCAAATTGATATACAGGTAGTCCCCGGTTAATGAACGAGATAGGGACTGCCAGTTCGTTCTTAACCTGAATCTGTTCTTAAGTCGGAGCACTGTGCCATCTCTGTCCCCTGTACCTCCGCTGTGCCCCCCTGTGCCTCCAGTGTCCCCCTCTGTGTCACCTCTGCCGCCTGTACCTCCTCTGTGCTCCCCTGTGCCTCCAGTGTCCCCCTGTGTCACCTCTGCCCTTTGTACCTGTTTATACAAGTTTAAAAGCCATTTTTTTCCTTGAATTTTTTAAAATCAATTTTCTCAAAAACTACAAGTCCAATTTGAAAAAAAACTGTTTGACTTGTTCCCATGGAAACACAGAATCCATGCCGTTCACATCTGCGGGTCGTTCGTAAGTCAGCGTTTGTAAGTCGGGGACTACCTGTATTTCTTAATTTCAAATGTTAATATGAAGAAAAACTAACGGTGATAGAAAGGACCTGTGTGGTTTGAATTCTAAAATTACATATTTTGTTTATGAATTTTTAGTGTTATGCGTGGCTAGGGGTGTGGCATGGGTGTGATTAGAGGTGTAGCAGGGGCGTGTCTTAAAATGTCCCTCATCTCATAAAGTTGGGAGGTATGGCTAAGGGGGGAGGTCGGGGGTCAGGCCACATGGGGGGCTGTACTATACAACAACTTAAATATGGGGGCTTCAGAATTACACACCCCCATCTGACAGTTGTGAATACTAAGCTCCCCCTCCCCTCCACAACTCACGACCATATTATTCATTGGTATAAAAACTGTGAATGTCTTGCCTAGTTTTAAGTTCCGCTACCCAGCAGTCCTTGGTTTAGGTCAGGGGTCAGGAGCCATTTTGGCTGAGAGAGCCATAAACGCCACATATTTTAAAATGTAACTCCGTGAGAGGCATACAATATGTTTCAAATTGGGACAGAAGGGCTCACGTCCCTGTTGCCATGGTGATGTGTATACAGTTGATCTGCCGGGCAGCGGAAGTGTCAGACGTCTTCAGCTTCTCTTGGGTTTCAGCAACATCAGCAATTTCCCCGAGAGCCAGACAGGAGAAATACCGACTAACAGCTTGTACAATTAGCTTGTACAATTAGCTAGCTGACTTGGGGGTTGATTCATTTTGTAGGATGAGATACCCACACTTTGGCCCAATAGGCTGCCTGTCAAGTGACGGACAGCCTATTGGGCCAATCAAAGTGCGGGGATTTCATTCTACAAAGTCACTGGACCTGACAGGGTCCAGAGTGGGACGATTGGAGCAGCCGTTTGTATGGGGTAGCCCGAGTAAGTTTGTAGTGCACGCTACAGCAGTAGCATGCACTACTTTGAAAATGTTGCTTGCGCTGCCACAGTAAGCTGCGCTGCTTGAGCCGTGTAGCTTAGTGAATCAATCCCTACTGATTTGTCTGTGAGCCAGATGTAGCCATCAAAAGAACCACATCTGCCTTCCGAGCCATAGGTTCCCTACCCCTGGTTTAGAGTATCTGCTATGTCTATGGCATTGAAGCAAACAGACGGTGTGTTTAACAGTTTATCCTTTTCTTCTTAGATCCCTTCTGAGGGCGTAACAAGTGTATGGAGAGTGTGGGCAGGACAGGCGGGCACCCTCTGTGTGTCTGGCCTCTCTGTCTAGGACGGTGATTGTACAGTTTACACGTCTACAGCTTCCAGCAGGAACTATTAACACATTACACTGTATCAGAAGTCACAACAGGGATTTAAAGCCCCCTCAAAGACCAGATGGAAAATACATTCTCTATCCTATGGTATTTATGGGACGTATCGTCCACCATCCACTGGAAACGTGAGCCAATATCTTCCCTGCAGCGCAATGTTCCATTCCGTTTCCTCTCCATAACAGCAAAGGAGCTGGTCTATAAAAGCTGAAAAGAAAACCAGCATCTATCTAACCAATCACGCAACAGATGTCAGATTCCCAGCTCACACTGTGGGGAACAGCAGCTGGAATCTGATTGGCAGCTATAGTCAGTTATAGAATCTATCCTCAGATGCATTCTGGGTAATTGCATTCCTCTGATTTGCTGTGTTCCAAATGGAACACTGATGTCATTAACATTTCAGCTACATTATAGGACTGCCAAGTGTTGTAGGCAGGGGGTGGGTAATAGCGAAAGCAGGACATACATTACTAGATTACTAGGAACTAGATTGGGCAGCACGGTGGCATAGTGGTTAGCCTTGCAGCGCTGAGTCCCGGTTTGCATCTTAGCCAGAGCACTAACTGCACAGAATGTGTATGTTGTCCCCGGGTCTGTGTGGGTTTCCTCCAGGCGATCTGGTTTCCTCCCACATCCCAAAAACATACAGATAACTGAATTGGCTTCTCCATAAATTGTCTCTAGAATACAATACATACATAGACATATGACTAAGGCAGTGATGGCTAACCTTGGCACTCCAGCTGTGACAAAACTACAAATCCCATCATGCCTCTGCCTCCCTGAGTTATGCTTAGAGCTGTCAGAGTATTGCAATGCCTTATGGGACTTGTAGTTCCACCACAGATGGAGTGCCAAGGTTAGCCATCACTGGACTAAGGTATGGATTAGACTGTGAGCACTTCTGAGGGACAGTTAAGTAACAAGATCTTGCAGCGCTGTGGAAGATGTCAGCACTGTATAAATACTAGCGATGAACGAAAATGCTGATATTCTTTTCGTATTCATTTTCTCAAAAAGAATGTAAAATTCGCCTTTCGAGCAAAAATGCCTTCAAAATTAATTTTGTAATAAGTTTGTGGTTAAAGAGTAACTGTCAGGCTGCAAAAGCTAATTTAAACCTCTATTCTCCTGTGTTAAACAGTTTAGAAGGAAGCCAAAAAGGCAATACTGCAGTTAAAAATCTCTCTTACTTTAGATGTTTGCTGACAGCAAGGCTCCGTATTCCCAGGCTCCTAAGGAGGACGCAAGCCGAATAACAGATACTGCAAAGCATTCTGGGGCCCTCCCCTGGCTGCTAGTGAGGCTCAAGTTTCAACAGCATGTAACAGTCTAGCTCACAGCACTAATAAATCTCCGGGCAGAGTACACTGCAGGAGTCGGCTATTGTTCCTAGCCACATGGCTAATTAATATTCACTGCACAGTAGTGTTATTCATTACCAGCATTTGTGAGAGTGGAATCATCAGGAAGCAGGCAGGACATGACGACACATTTGGCTTCATAGGAGACAGACAAACATGGAACCTGCCATGAGCTGTCAGGAGCATCATTCTCTGCAAATACTATATAAAAATTATGTGAAGTACAAACGTGGACAGTGAAATGCATATGTAATGTAAGTACAGCCAATATTTAGCTACTGATATATGTGTTTATTTTCTCTGAGACCTTATACCTAACAGCTCCTCTTTAAAAACATTTTTTAGCGCTTTTCATGAATTTTTGCTGTAAAATTAACGATTTTTGCAAATTCTCACATTGGAAAGAAAAAAGTTTCCTTTGACCATATTGCAAAAATTACAATGTATTTTCGTGAATATTTTCTCGAAATCGAAAATAGCATTTTTGAGGCGATAATGACTTTCTCATAAATTAGCAACTACCAATCAACTCTGATAAATACTAAATAATAATAATAGATTAGGAAAACTATCATTATCTTATAAATATTAATCAATTACCCGGTCTATCACTTGCATCGATATTCCTGCAAGAATCTGAATGAATATCGATTGCACTGCTGCGTGGAATAATACAAAGCTATGCAGGTATTAATGCACCTTTCTAATCCCCCTTTACCCTCATTCCATTCCACAAAAAGAATGTCTTCTCCCGATTAATGTTGAATCAATTAAACAATCAAACATGAATCCAGAGGGTGTTGATTTTTATAGATTTTCATTAAATTGCATAATTTTTCTTTTAATCGAATATCTGCTGTGTTAAACATATTGTGTAGTGATGGGTACCTTAAGGCCCCATTCACACCTAAAACCGCAAATTGCCAGCTATTACCACTAGCGTTTTGCAGGAGTGATTTTTCTGTGATTAACGCGGAAAAATCACTCAACATTGCATCTTTTTGGGAGCGATCGCTGTTAGTGGTGCTATGCATGCTAATCGAGATCGCTAATCGCGAATCCCCAGCAAAGCGCTGCATGTCACGTGTTTGCGGTTAATGCTAACCGCAAACGCGGCAGTGAAAACACTGCCATAGGCTTACATGGGCTAGCGGTTTTTGGCAGTTGGAAACAGCTGTAAACAGCTATTTCCCACAATACAGCAAAGTTCACAGACAGGAAACTGCCAAGAGTACGTACTTTTCTTGTGTCTTGTGGGAGGGGTTTCACCACAATATCAGTCATACAGCGCCCCCTGATGGTCTGTTTGTGAAAAGGAATAGATTTCTCATGTAAAAGGGGGTATCAGCTACTGATTGGGATAAAGTTCAATTCTTAGTCGGAGTTTCTCTTTAACTTTAAATACGAGTATGCTTTTGCAAAAGCGACTAACCAATGGGAAAAAATTGTAAAAAAAATGGGGCCTACAGGTGATAGATGCAGGGGTTTTGCGCGATACTCTTGATTGGCGAGGTGACACATTGGTCTAATTTATATTTGCACACTAGTCAGAGAATACTCTGAAAAATGGCTCTGAATAGTATTACAAAGTTACTTATCAGCAGTCATGTCAGCACCATCTAAAAATGATTAAAGAGGATCTGTCACGTCAAAAGATCCCCTGGGGGGTACTCACCTCGGGTGGGGGAAGCCTCCGGATGCTAATGAGGCTTCCCACGCCATCCTCCGTCCCTCAGGGGTCTCGCTGCAGCCCTCCGTGAAAGATGACGTCAATATTTACCTTCCCGGCTCCTGCGCAGGCGCTCTGAACTACACGGAAATACCCGATCGCTGTCGGGTCTGCTCTACTGCGCAGGTGCAAGTTTCTGGCGCCTGCGCAGTAGAGCGGACCCGACTGAGATCGGGTATTTCCGTGTAGTTCGGAGCGGAAAGCAGCCACAGCGCCCCCGCTGGAGCCAGCAAAGGTAAATATTGATTTTACAGTCGGGTCTGTAGCTGGCTGTTCGGAGGGCTGCAGCGAGACCCCCGTGGGACGGAGGAGGAGGGGGGAAACCTCATTAGGATCTGGAGGCTTCCCCACCCGAGGTGAGCACCCCCAGGGGATGTTTTTGGGGTTACAGAGTCTCTTTGAGCTCTTTTATAGTATACAAAGTTATGCACGAGGATAATTTGGGATTGGACCATGGATAAGGTGGGAACAGGTATAATCCTCTTCTCAGAGGGAGATAGCCTACCTGTGTGGCACGGGAAAACCTGAAGTTTACTTTCTATGATTTTGTTATCTACTAGTTTTTCTCACTTTTTTCTTTCATCTTTTATTTTTATCTCTATTGTATCTCTTACTGCTACAAATAATATAGCAATTTGATAAACTCTCTCTGTATGAAGACGTGTTTTGGCAAATATAAGAAGTGTCATATGCTCAGTTTACGCTATATATATATATATATATATATATATATATATATATATATATATATATATATATATATATATATATATATTTATATATATATATATATATATATATATATATATATATATATAAGTGGTCTGAAGCTCTGACATAACATTCAATAAAAATGTGTTTTCTTGCTTTTTATTACTTATACAGTTATCATATTTGCTTTTATTTTTACAAATTACAAGTTTCCAAAGTGTAGTTTTTCTTACCCTGAAAGCTGCCATTGCATTTTATTATTTTTCTATTATAACTGCTTTTTATTATATATTAAAATCTTCTAATGTGCTATTCTGAACACTGTGTGTGCCTGAAGCAGAGACAGTTTCTCAGAGTGTTTGTTTACATTCCAGTGTTGATACATTTGTGTTTAACAAGTAAAAAAGATACTGTTAGCTGCAGTTTGGATGCAGATATGCGCTGAATAGCAGGAGAAAGTGCTTTGTTTAAAGGAAACATCAGGCAAAAATGGTAAAATCAGCTTTACTCACCTGGCGCTTTCTCAAGCCCCTTGCAGCCGACTGTCCCATGCTAATCGCTCCGCTGTCTTCCGCTGTCCCCGGCTCCCCACACGCTGTTCAGGCAGACCTCGAGGTTGTCCTTACTGCGGCTGCGTGAAGCGCCGCTGTCAATCATGGCCACGTGGTCCGCGGCGAACTGCGCAGGCGCAGTAGTTCAAGCTGTGTGGAATCTTTTAGAGCAAAGTAGAAATGCTGGCTTTCAGACCACTTTAATCTCTGTTAAACTTAAAAGTCCACGACCTTTGACCCATAGGTACTTTCACTGCACATGCGCAGTATGCCAGTTCCAACCTCCCTTCCTCTCCTGCAGCCTGCCCGTCTCCTCACATGTACTGTGGTATTTGTCGGGCCTGCAAGCACCGGTATCACGGGACGGAGAAAGGCGAGCACAGACACAGAAATTGGAACTGAAATACTGCGCATGCGCAGAGTGAGCGCCTACAGGTCAAAGGTCGCTGACTTCCTAAAGTCATGGCTACTGCAAGAGCAATTCATGGATAAACAGAGCCATTTAGGATTAAACAGAAAGATAGGTAAGGCTCTGCACACATGCCCACACCCTGTGTATGTACAGGGCCGGATTTAAGCCTACGGCACCACAGGAGTAAGGGCACTAAAGCAGGAGGCAAAACTGATGCAACATTTGCAAGCTTGCAAATGCTGCAATGCAGAAAGATCAGATCAGGCAAGCGTCTGAGCGCGGTACTCTGCTGCTAGCTGCCTGTGCAGCAGCCATCTTGCTTTCTGTGTACATTTGCATTGTGGCCAGTGGCTATGGACTTGGGCAGCATTGGAGATGGAAAGGAAGAGGAAGCTTCTGCACTGGAGATGAGCTGATGGCTGCGGCGGTGTGAAGGCGAGCTGGCTACCTATACTGAAATCTGGGGGGAGGAGGAGGGATTAAGGGAGTCATCTGGCTACCTATACTGGAGGGAAAGGGCGGAAGGGTCATCTAAGTACCTATACTGGAGGGAAAGGGGGACGGGTCATCTGGCTACCTATACTTACATAGTTACATAGTTATTTTGGTTGAAAAAAGACATACGTCCATCGAGTTCAACCAGTATAAAGTACAACACCAGCCTGCTCCCTCACATATCCCTGTTGATCCAGAGGAAGGCGAAAAAACCCTTACAAGGCATGGTCCAATTAGCCCCTAAAGGGAAAAATTCCTTCCCGACTCCAGATGGCAATCAGATAAAATCCCTGGATCAACATCATTAGGCATTACCTAGTAATTGTAGCCATGGATGTCTTTCAACGCAAGGAAAGCATCTAAGCCCCCTTTAAATGCAGGTATAGAGTTTGCCATAACGACTTCCTGTGGCAATGCATTCCACATCTTAATCACTCTTACTGTAAAGAACCCTTTCTTAAATAAATGGTTAAAACGTTTTTCCTCCATGCGCAGATCATGTCCTCTAGTCCTTTGAGAAGGCCTAGGGACAAAAAGCTCATCCGCCAAGGTATTATATTGCCCTCTGATGTATTTATACATGTTAATTAGATCCCCTCTAAGGCGTCTTTTCTCTAGACTAAATAAACCCAGTTTATCTAACCTTTCTCGATAAGTGAGACCTTCCATCCCACGCATCAATTTTGTTGCTCGTCTCTGCACCTGCTCTAAAACTGCAATATCTTTTTTGTAATGTGGTGCCCAGAACTGAATTCCATATTCCAGATGTGGCCTTACTAGAGAGTTAAACAGGGGCAATATTATGCTAGCATCTCGAGTTTTTATTTCCCTTTTAATGCATCCCAAAATTTTGTTAGCTTTAGCTGCAGCTGCTTGGCATTGAGTACGATTATTTAACTTGTTGTCAATGAGTACTCCTAAGTCCTTCTCCAAGTTTGATGTCCCCAACTGTATCCCATTTATTTTGTATGGTGCTAGACCATTAGTACGTCCAAAATGCATGACCTTACATTTGTCAACATTGAATTTCATCTGCCATGTATGTGCCCATATAGCCATCCTATCCAGATCCTGTTGCAATATGACACTATCTTCCTGAGAGTTGATGATTCTGCACAATTTTGTATCATCTGCAAAAATAGCAACATTGCTCACTACTGCATCTACTAGGTCATTAATAAATAAATTGAAGAGCACTGGACCCAGAACAGACCCCTGTGGGACCCCACTGCTAACAGTCTCCCATTTTGAGTACGATCCATTGACCACAACTCTTTGTTTTCTGTCCATTAGCCAGTTCCCTATCCATGAACACAGGCTCTTCCCCAGTCCTTGCATCCTCAACTTTTGCACCAGACTTTTGTGGGGAACAGTGTCGAAGGCCTTTGCAAAGTCCAAGTATATCACATCTACAGCATTCCCAATATCCATATTAGCATTCACTACCTCATAAAAGCTGAGCATGTTAGTCAAACAGGACCTGTCTTTAGTAAACCCATGTTGATGCTGAGAAATAAGATTATTTTCTACTATGAAGTCATGTATAGTATCTCTTAGTAACCCCTCGAATAGTTTGCATACAACTGATGTTAAACTTACAGGTCTATAATTTCCTGGATCAGATTTTTTGCCATTCTTAAATAATGGGAAAACGTGGGCTGTACGCCAATCCACTGGGACTCTGCCAGTTGCAAGAGAGTCACAAAAGATAAGATAAAGGGGTTTATCTGTAACTGAACTTAATTCCCTTAGGACCCGAGGATGCATGCCATCCGGGCCAGGTGCCTTGTCTATTTTTAATTTATTTAGCCTTGCCTTCACTTCTTCCTGCGTTAAGTATTTAATATTACAGTTAGAAGATTGAGACTCTTCCGCCTCTGTAGTTTGCAACAGTGCTGTTTCTTTTGTGAAGACAGAAGCAAAGAAAGCATTTAATAACTATGCCTTACCTTGGTCATCCACCATTGAGTTCCCATCCTCATCCTTTAGGAGTCCTATACAGTCAACCTTTCTTTTTTTAGAGTTAATGTACTGTACTTGTAAAACTTTTTGGGGTTAGATTTGATATCCTTAGCGATTTGTTTTTCAGCTTCAATCTTTGCCTGCCTAATTTATTTTTTACAATTTGTATTGCACTCCTTATAATTGCTTAGTGCAGCCTCGGTCCCTTCCTGTTTTAAGACCTTATAGGCATTCTTTTTCCTCTTCATTTTATCTTTAACCTTTCTATTCATCCATAGAGGCCTTTTTTTATTCCTAGACATTTTGTTTCCATATGGGATATACATACTACAGTATTGATTGAGTATAAGTTTAAAAGCTTGCCATTTCCCTTCAGTGTCTTCCCCTTGTAGTACATTATTCCAGTTCACCAAACTTAGTGCCTGCCTAATTTGAGTGAACTTTGCTTTTCTAAAATTCATAGTTTTAGTGGTCCCGCTGCCCCGTGGCCTATCAGTCACCAGATCAAACGTTATCATGTTGTGATCACTATTTCCCAAATGTTCTTGAACCTGCACATTTGATACATTATCTGGTCTATTAGAAATGATCAGATCCAGTAACGCATTGCCCCTAGTTGGTTCAGTTACCATTTGAGTCAAGTAATTGTCCTGTAGTGCTGCCAGAAATCTGCTGCTTTTACCAGAATGGGTAGCCTCAATACTCCAGTCATTGTCTGGAAAGTTGAAGTCGCCCATAATTATGACCTCATTTTTACCTGCAGCTTTTTCAATCTGCTGTAGTAATCGCAGTTCTGCAGCTTCATTAATAAGAGGTGGCCTGTAGCATACCCCAATAAGCAATTGGCAACTTTTATTTCCACCATGAATATTTACCCAAACTGACTCCACATCTTCACAATCTTCCTCCATCTCATCGTTGAGGACAGCTGTAAGAGAATTCTTAACAAAGAGACAAACCCCTCCACCTTTTTTCCCTGTTCTATCCCTCCTAAACACATTGTATCCTTTTAAATTAGCTATCCAGTCATGGCTTTCATCCATCCATGTCTCGGTTATTCCCACAATGTCATAGCCTTTGTCATTCAGAATGAACTCTAGTTCGTCTATTTTATTTGCAAGGCTCCAAGCATTGGTTACCATGCACTTTATATTTTTACCACCACATTTACCAATTTTGTTTACATGAAATTGGCTACTTGAATTTTTACCAACCTCCTTAATCTTTACACTGTCCCCACCCCCCTCTCCACCCTCCATAATGATAGGTTCCCACTGTCTTTTTACCTCATCTTGTCTACGTATTGAGACTTTATCCTCCCGCCTCCCCCAAATCCTAGTTTAAAATCTCCTCCAACCGTTTAGCCATCTTCTCCCCCAATGCAGCTGCACCCTCACCATTAAGGTGCAGCCCATCCCTGCTGTAGAACCTGTAGCCGACTGCAAAGTAGAGTTGGGCCGAACGGTTCGCCTGCGAACGGTTCCATGCGAACTTCAGTGGTTCGCGTTCGCGTCCCGCAGGCGAACCTTTGCAGAAGTTCGGTTCGCCCCATAATGCACATGGAGGGTCAACTTTGACCCTCTACATCACAGTCAGCAGGCCCAGTGTAGCCAATTAGGCTACACTAGCCCCTGGAGCCCCACCCCCCCTTATATAAGGCAGGCAGCGGCGGCCATTACGGTCACTCGTGTGCTGCCTGCGTTAGTGAGAGTAGGGCGAGCTGCTGCAGACTGTCTCTCAGGGAAAGATTAGTTAGGCTTAACTTGTTCCTGTCTGGCTGCATACCTGTTCTGTGAACCCACCACTGCATACCTGTGCTGTGAACCCACCACTGCATACCTGTGCTGTGAACCCACCACTGCATACCTGTGCTGTGAACCCACCACTGCATACCTGTGCTGTGAACCCACCACTGCATACCTGTGCTGTGAACCCACCACTGCATACCTGTTCAGTGAACCTGCCACTGCATACCTGTTCTGTTCAGTGGACCCGCCACTGTATACCTGTTCATTGAACCCACCACTGCATACCTGTGCTGTGAACCCACCACTGCATACCTGTTCTGTGAACCCACCACTGCATACCTGTTCAGTGAACCCGCCACTGCATACCTGTTCTGTTCAGTGGACCCGCCACTGTATACCTGTTCAGTGAACCGGCCACTGCATACCTGTTCTGTTCAGTGGACCCACCACTGTATACCTGTTCAGTGAACCCGCCACTGCATACCTGTTGTGTTCAGTGAACCTGCCACTGCATACCTGTTCTGTGAACCCGCCACTGTATACCTGTTCTGTTTAGTGAACCCGCCACTGTATACCTGTTCTGTTTAGTGAACCCGCCACTGCATACCTGTTCTGTTCAGTGGACCCGCCACTGTATACCTGTTCAGTGAACCCGCCACTGCATACCTGTTGTGTTCAGTGAACCTGCCACTGCATACCTGTTCTGTGAACCCGCCACTGTATACCTGTTCTGTTTAGTGAACCCGCCACTGTATACCTGTTCTGTTTAGTGAACCAGCCACTGCATACCTGTTCTGTTCAGTGGACCCGTCACTGTATACCTGTTCAGTGAACCCGCCACTGCATACCTGTTGTGTTCAGTGAACCTGCCACTGCATACCTGTTCTGTGAACCCGCCACTGTATACCTGTTCTGTTTAGTGAACCCGCCACTGTATACCTGTTCTGTTTAGTGAACCAGCCACTGCATACCTGTTCTGTTCAGTGGACCCGCCACTGTATACCTGTTCAGTGAACCCGCCACTGCATACCTGCTGTGTTCAGTGAACCTGCCACTGCATACCTGTTCTGTGAACCCGCCACTGTATACCTGTTCTGTTTAGTGAACCCGCCACTGTATACCTGTTCTGTTTAGTGAACCCGCCACTGCATACCTGTTCTGTTCAGTGGACCCGCCACTGTATACCTGTTCAGTGAACCCGCCACTGCATACCTGTTGTGTTCAGTGAACCTGCCACTGCATACCTGTTCTGTGAACCCGCCACTGTATACCTGTTCTGTTTAGTGAACCCGCCACTGTATACCTGTTCTGTTTAGTGAACCCGCCACTGCATACCTGTTCTGTTCAGTGGACCCGCCACTGTATACCTGTTCAGTGAACCAGCCACTGCATACCTGTTGTGTTCAGTGAACCTGCCACTGCATACCTGTTCTGTGAACCCGCCACTGTATACCTGTTCTGTTTAGTGAACCCGCCACTGTATACCTGTTCTGTTTAGTGAACCCGCCACTGCATACCTGTTCTGTTCAGTGGACCCGCCACTGTATACCTGTTCAGTGAACCCGCCACTGCATACCTGTTCTGTTCAGTGGACCCGCCACTGTATACCTGTTCAGTGAACCCGCCACTGCATACCTGTTGTGTTCAGTGAACCTGCCACTGCATACCTGTTCTGTGAACCCGCCACTGTATACCTGTTCTGTTTAGTGAACCCGCCACTGTATACCTGTTCTGTTTAGTGGACCAGCCACTGCATACCTGTTCTGTTCAGTGGACCCGCCACTGCATACCTGTTCTGTTCAGTGGACCCGCCACTGTATACCTGTTCAGTGAACCCGCCACTGCATACCTGTTGTGTTCAGTGAACCTGCCACTGCATACCTGTTCTGTGAACCCGCCACTGTATACCTGTTCTGTTTAGTGAACCCGCCACTGTATACCTGTTCTGTTTAGTGAACCCGCCACTGTATACCTGTTCTGTTTAGTGAACCCGCCACTGCATACCTGTTCTGTTCAGTGGACCCGCAACTGTATACCTGTTCAGTGAACCCGCCACTGCATACCTGTTGTGTTCAGTGAACCTGCCACTGCATACCTGTTCTGTGAACCCGCCACTGTATACCTGTTCTGTTTAGTGAACCCGCCACTGTATACCTGTTCTGTTTAGTGAACCCGCCACTGCATACCTGTTCTGTTCAGTGGACCCGCCACTGTATACCTGTTCAGTGAACCCGCCACTGCATACCTGTTCTGTTCAGTGGACCCGCCACTGTATACCTGTTCAGTGAACCCGCCACTGCATACCTGTTGTGTTCAGTGAACCTGCCACTGCATACCTGTTCTGTGAACCCGCCACTGTATACCTGTTCTGTTTAGTGAACCCGCCACTGTATACCTGTTCTGTTTAGTGAACCAGCCACTGCATACCTGTTCTGTTCAGTGGACCCGCCACTGCATACCTGTTCTGTTCAGTGGACCCGCCACTGTATACCTGTTCAGTGAACCCGCCACTGCATACCTGTTGTGTTCAGTGAACCTGCCACTGCATACCTGTTCTGTGAACCCGCCACTGTATACCTGTTCTGTTTAGTGAACCCACCGCATCAGTGCGCATACCTGTGCAGTTAAGTGAACCCACCTACCTACGTGAGTGCACGCAGTGTGATATACCACTCCGTGCATACCCGATATGGACAAAACAGGTAGAGGAAGAGGTAGTGCCAGAGCCAGAGGAAGGCCACCCGGCAGGTCTGCGCGAGGTCGTGTAAATGTAATTTCGTGTGGACCTGGCCCATAGTACAGTGCTCGGAAGAAGGCACGTCCCATCACCTCCCAAGATTGTCAGGACGTGGTTGAGTATTTAGCGACACAGAACACCTCATCTTGCTCAGCCACCAGCGCTACTACTAGCACCACTTCCGCTGCATTTGACACTTCGCAAGAATTATTTAGTGTTGAAATCACTGATGCACAGCCATTGTTGTTACAGCCAGATGAATTTTCACCAGCTAATATGTCTGAGTTACGCAGCAACACTATGGATGTAACGTGTCAGGAGGATGAAGGACCTACTGATGGTGCAAGTTTGGATTTGTCTGAGGCAAGCGAAGCTGGGCAGGATGACTACGATGATGACGGTAATAGGGATCCTCTGTATGTTCCCAATAGAGGAGATGAAGAGGGGGACAGTTCAGAGGGGGAGTCAGAGAGTAGTAGGAGGAGAAAAGTTGCTGAAAGAAGCTGGGGCAGCTCTTCGTCAGAAACAGCTGGTGGCAGAGTCCGGCACCATGTATCGCCACCTATGTACAGCCAGCCAACTTGCCCTTCAGCATCAGCTGCTGAGGTCCCCATAGTGCCCACATCCCAGGGTGGCTCAGCGGTGTGGAAATTTTTTAATGTGTGTGCCTCAGATCGGACCAAAGCCATCTGTTCGCTCTGCCAACAAAAATTGAGCCGTGGAAAGGCCAACACTCACGTAGGGACAAGTGCCTTACGAAGGCACCTGGAGAAAAGGCACAAACAGCAATGGGATGGCCACCTGAGCAAAAGCAGCAGCAGCACACAAAAGCAAAGCCACCCTCCTTCTCCTCTTCCTCCTCCATCAGGTGCATTATCTGCTTCTGCCGCTTTCTCCCTTCCACCTTCACAGGCACCCTCCTCCACTCCGCCTCTGCCCTTGAGCAGTTCCTGCTCCTCTGCCCACAGCAGCAGTCAGGTGTCCGTGAAGGAAATGTTTGAGCGGAAGAAGCCAATTTCGGCCAGTCACCCCCTTGCCCGGCGTCTGACAGCTGGCGTGGCGGAACTGTTAGCTCGGCAGCTGTTACCATACCGGCTGGTGGACTCTGAGGCCTTCCGTAAATTTGTGGCCATCGGAACACCGCAGTGGAAGATGCCAGGCCGCACTTATTTTTCGAGAAAGGCCATACCCCAACTGCACCGTGAAGTTGAGAGGCAAGTGGTGTCAGCTCTTGCGAAGAGCGTTGGGTCAAGGGTACACCTGACCACGGATGCCTGGTCTGCCAAGCACGGGCAGGGCCGCTACATTACCTACACAGCCCATTGGGTGAACCTGGTGGTGAACGATGGCAAGCAGGGCGCAGCGGACCAAATTGTGACACCTCCACGGCTTGCAGGCAGGCCTCCTGCCACCTCCTCTCCTCCTGCTACATGCTCTTCGCTGTCCTCCTCCTCCTTGGCTGAGTGGCAGTTCTCCTCTCCAGCTACACAGCCCCAGCTCCGCAGGGCCTATGCTGCATGCCAGGTACGACGCTGTCACGCCATCTTAGACATGTCTTGTCTCAAAGCGGAGAGTCACACTGGAGCAGCTCTCCTGGCTGCTCTTAAGAAACAGGTGGATGAGTGGCTGACCCCGCACCACCTGGAGATAGGCATCGTGGTGTGCGACAACGGCAGCAATCTGCTTGCCGCTTTGCATATGGGGAAGCTGACACACATACCCTGCATGGCACATGTCATGAATCTAGTGGTTCAAAGATTTGTGGCAAAGTACCCTGGCTTAGCGAATGTCCTGAAGCAGGCCAGGAAGTTCTGTGGGCATTTGAGGCGGTCTTACACAGCCATGGCACGCTTTGCGGAAATTCAGCGCAAAAACAACATGCCGGTGAGACACCTCATTTGCGATAGCCCGACTCGCTGGAACTCGACCCTGCTCATGTTCTCCCGCCTGCTAGAACAGAAGAAAGCCGTGACCCACTACCTCTACAACTACAGTAGAATGAAACAGTCTGGGAAGATGGGGATGTTCTGGCCCGACAACTGGACACTGATGGAAAATGCATGCAGGCTCATGCGGCCGTTTGAGGAGGTGACCAACCTGGTGAGCCGCAGTGAGGGCACCATCAGCGACTTAATTCCCTACGCTTACTTCTTGGAGCGTGCTGTGCGTAGAGTGGCGGATGAAGCTGTGAATGAGCGTGACCAGGAACCGTTACGGCAGGAACAGGCATGGGACCAATTTTCATCAGACCCAGCTGTTTCCTCAACACCTGCGGCAGCACAGAGGGGGGAGGAGGAGGAAGAAGAGAAGTCGTGTGCAGAAGACGAGTCAGACTCAGAGGATGATGAGCAAGGTGTTTCTTTGGGGGAGGAGGAGGAGGAGGGGACAGCGGCAGGAGAACAACCTCAGCAGGCATCGCAAGGGGCTTGTGCTGCTCAACCTTCCCGTGGTATTGTTCGCGGCTGGGGGGAGGAGGTTGACTTACCTGACGTCACTGAGGAAGAGCAAGAGGAGATGGAGGGTACTGGATCCGACTTTGTGCAGATGTCGTCTTTTATGCTGTCCTGCCTGTTGAGGGACCCCCGTATAAAAAACCTCAAGGGGAATGAGCTGTACTGGGTGGCCACACTACTAGACCCTCGGTACAGGCACAAAGTGGCGGACCTGTTACCAACTCACCGGAAGGTGGAAAGGATGCAGCACATGCAGAACCAGCTGTCAACTATGCTTTACAATGCCTTTAAGGGTGATGTGACGGCACAACGCCAGCAAGGTACCACTGCCACTAATCCTCCTCCCGTGTCCACGCAGTCAAAGACAGGACGCTCCAGCGATCTCATGGTGATGTCGGACATGCGGACGTTCTTTAGTCCAACGCCTCGCCGTAGCCCTTCCGGATCCACCCTCCACCAACGCCTGGAACGGCAGGTAGCCGACTACCTGGCCTTAAGTGTGGATGTAGACACTGCTGTGAACAGCGATGAGGAACCCTTGAACTACTGGGTGCGCAGGCTTGACCTGTGGCCAGAGCTGTCCCAATTTGCCATCCAACTTCTCTCCTGCCCTGCCGCAAGCGTCCTGTCAGAAAGGACCTTCAGCGCAGCTGGAGGCATTGTCACAGAGAAGAGAAGTCGCCTAAGTCACAAAAGTGTTAAGTACCTCACCTTTATCAAAATGAATGAGGCATGGATCCCGGAGGGCTGCTGCCCGCCCCAAGACTAAGTCAGTCCCCGCACACACAGCATCTCTGCCTGCACGCCGTGTGACTGGCTGCCTGGCCTGCCCCAAGAAGACTAAGTCGCTCCCAGTCCCTCCACACAGCATGTCTGCCTGCAGGCCGCTTGACTACCTTCTCCGCCACCACCAACAGGGTCCGGGACTCCAGGCGGATTGCTGAATTTTTTAGGCCGCTGCTGGCAGCGGCCGCTGTAATAATTTTTCTGGTGTGTGTACATGACTGCCTAATTTTTCTGGCTGCACTGCGGGCAGCTGCAACAACAAAAGAAAAGGCATGTACATGCGCCCATTCCCCTTCGTGATCATTACCTTGCCGTGGTGAAGGGGCTTGCGTATCACAATGAAGCAATGACCGGCGCCTAGATGAGTGTCTCGGGGGGCACACCCACAATAATAAGGTCGTTGCCTCATTGTGGTCAGACCAAATTTGATCAGCTGGACAGTCACTGTTCTGTCATTCAGCTACATCAGCCAGGCGACCATATGGGCTGTAAAGCCACCAAAACCTGCACTCTCGCCATGGTGCGCACCAGTCCAGCACGGCCGTCACTACACAAACAGCTGTTTGCGCTGCGTTACACGGTGAGTTTGGTGTGTCAGTGTGAAGCAGTACCTTAATTACACTACCTGATTGATGTATACACATGCAAGATGTTTGAAAGCACTTTAGGCCTGTCATTTAGCATTCAATGTGATTTCTGCCCTTAAAACGCTGCTTTGCGTCAAATCCAGATTTTTCCCCGGGACTTTTGGCATGTATCCCACTCCGCCATGCCCTCCTCCAGGTGTTAGACCCCTTGAAACATCTTTTCCATCACTTTTGTGGCCAGCATAATAATTTTTTTTTTCAAAGTTCGCATCCCCATTGAAGTCTATTGCGGTTCGCGAACTTTAACGCGAACCGAACCTTCCGCGGAAGTTCGCGAACCAGGTTCGCGAACCTAAAATCGGAGGTTCGGCCCAACTCTACTGCAAAGTCTGCCCAGTTCTCCAGGAACCCAAACCCTTCCTTCCTACACCAATTTCTCAGCCACTTATTTAACTCCCTAAGCTTCCTCTGTCTCTCAGATGTAGCACGTGGCACTGGCAGTATTTCAGAAAACACCACCTTGGAGGTCCTTGCTTTAAGTTTATCTCCAAGTACCTGAAAATCCTTTTTGAGGACCTTCCATCTCCCACTAACTTTGTCATTGGTGCCAATGTGTACCATGACAGCTGGGTCTTCCCCAGCCCCACCCTGGGGTCATCAGGCTACTTATACTAGAGTGAAGGGGGAGAGGGCATCTTGCTACCTATACTGAAGGGGGCGCGGTTGCTGACAGTGGCATTGGGCTGTGAAGATCCGGCTCTGTGTATGTACTCAATATCCCCACCTCTGTTCACCTCAGTTATCCTCTTACCAAGTAACAGTAGTTTCCACGAGCTGTGTGCAGGTGACAGTACTCCTTATCATCATTCTGCCTTGCCTGGCTAGATGTCTGGTTGCAGCTGAGGGCTTACATCTTGCAGCGCTTGTCTTCCTAGCAACACGCAGCTTGTGATCATCAGAGTGGAATCCCTCCCCCACCACCACGTATTATACCACAGCTGTAATCTATAAAACAAGATTCTGGCCAAAATTCTGGAGATGTGGGATCTGCGTCCGCTATTCCTCTCTGTTCTCTCACTCCATCTTTCCCCTCCTAAATCCCAGGATTGGCGGCTGGTGCAGCGATATGGAAAGTATTACTACCCCATGTGCACAAAAGGAGTCAGGTCCGCACAGAGCTGCCTGGAGAGTCTCCGCATTACAGGGTTAAATTGCCCTTCTGGAATGACGTGGCGTCGAGCTACAGACCAATTCACAGAGTGCAGAATTAAAGGGCTACTCCAACCCACGTTCATAAATCTTTGGGTGGCTGCTGTTGGGCTCAGTCAGTCGTCAGCTTCTTTTAGCAGTAAATTCTTGGCAACTGAAATGTTAGACTTATTAGTTTATTCCAAGGAATACAAAGTGGCTTGGCTACAGAACTACACAATTTTACACTGTGTTCCCCAGCAGAATTTTGGGGGGCACATATATATTTTTTTCTCCAGACTAGTCCAACTGTTTTCTCAGGTCTTGCCACAGCATTTCATTTGTATTTAAATCGTCTAGTCCATAGGGAGGGGCCACATATATCCTTTTTTTCCATAAGGCCAACTATTTTCTTGGGTCTTGCTGCAGCATTTCATTTGTATTTGAGTCGACTAGTCCATAGGGAGGGGCCACAACTATAGTTTTTCCTCCATTAGGCCAATTGTCTTCTCAGGTTTTGCCACAGCATATCATTTGTATTTGAGTCGACTAGTCCATAGGGAGGGGCCACATATATACTTTTTCCCCCCACTAGGCCAACTGTTTTCCCAGATCTTGCCACAGCATTTCATTTGTATTTGAGTCGACTAGTCCATAGGGAGGAGCCACATATATAGTTTTTCCTCCATTAGGCCAATTGTCTTCTAAGGTTTTGCCACAGCATTTCATTTGTGTATGAGTTGACTAGTCCATAGATGGGATTGTTAACTAGGTAGTTAAATAGCAGTAAAGTGAAAGCATTTGAGTGCCAGCACCTCAGTTGCAGTTTTTTTTCCTAAATAAATTAAAGTCCTGGATTTACGACAAACATTCTTTCAGGTTGCTGCAATCACATGTCCACAATTTCCCTAACTTTTTGGCAATCTTTGTTGGGACCTACTATAATCCAAGCAAAAGTTGGAAACAGCAGATACGTTTTAATTAATTTGGGATCCGAGAAAACAGTTGGTCAGTAGGTTGCATCCAGTTTATACGAATATTATAACATGATCTCTCCAACAAGGGTGATTTACAAGCAATGTTGAATCAACAAAACAGACTAAGGAAGGCTGACACAAAGTGGTAATCCAGGATTATGCCTTTTAATGCACTTTGGCACATACAAAGGTCCTCACAGACTGAACATAAATCTTCTGGCTCAGCTTGCCTATATCAAGTGCCCCACTCAGAATGTTGTGCTCAGCCTGTAGGACAGTTGTGTGTGTGTGAGAACATTTGTAATCCAGGACAAGTCTGCAAGGATCGCATTTGCTCTCCAGTGATTTCTGGCTTTGGAGAACTTTAGTAAATCAAGTCCATTGTCTTATTTTGTAATCCAATTAAATTTCAGCTCCTGGACAGATGACCAAACAAGTCAATGTACTGCAACTCATAGGCAAACAAGGAGAGCGGCAAAAAAGTACAAAATCTTTATTGGTCACAACTGCATATGTGCACATAAGAACACATGCCCTGTAACCCACCCCAACATCTCACCCTACTAAAAGCAAAGGCTACTAATGCTACACACAGGGCCGGGCCGAGGCATAGGCTGGAGAGGCTCCAGCCTCAGGGCGCAGTGTAGGAGGGGGTGCAGAATTCATTCAGCTGTCATTCCTAATTGTGTTTGAAGCAGAAATAAATAAGAAAAGGGGATACATGGCAGTGACTGCAAGCCAGATAACTAGATATTAAGGTGTTGGGGAGGTTGTGGGCCCTGTGGCCCTCTTAGTCTAATAGCAATCAGTGAGTGATGGCTGGGGAGGCAGGGATGGAGGGGCGCACTTTGGTGTCTCAGCCTTGGGTGCTGGAGGACCTTGTCCCGGCTCTGGCTACACATAGCAGGAGCAGCTACGTAACACCACATATTGCAAATACAATCAAAGCAGTAGTGTTTGGTAGTTGCTCCCGCTAATTGTACCCGCTATGCTGGAATCTCAGGTTTAAATCTTGGCAAGAACAATATATGCATGGTGTTTGCATGTTTCCTCTGTTAAAGCGGACCCAAACCAAACATTTTTTTAATTCAAAATATTTAGTTGCACCACTCTGACACATACAAAGATAAATAAACACTCCTTCAAGCCTATGAGCATTTCAGTGCATGCTTTTCACCCTTCTCTTTTCATAACTAGGGTTATACAGGTGGCAGCCATTACTTCTGAGCTTAGTGGGAGGTTTTAGATCATGGGTGTGTTTGTCATCAGCTACCCTCCCTCACAGGGGCGTCGTCTATGTGAAATCTCACACAAGCTGAGATCACCTCCCCTGTGACATCATCAGTAGCAGCCTGTGTTTTGTTTATTATCTCTTCCACCAGTCTGCCGGACTCCGTCCCGGCAATATGAAAGGAAGGGAGGGGTTCCTCCAATAATATATTTTATATTTATCATCATGTAGCTGAAAAAAAGGCTGCTATTTATTATTATTATAAGTTAGAAAATAGATTTTATTTCTGAAATCTTGTATTTTTAATTTGAGTCCACTTTAACTTAGCATTAGGGGTGGTTGAAAATGACGATTTCGATTCCACGGAAATTCTGATTTATCAAAAAAAAAATCCAATTTAGAAAAAGTATTGTTTTTATACGGAATTTGTAATTATTATTATTATTATATCTACAAACTAATAGGCATTCCATAAAAAAGAACAATACAGTCATTCTGAATAGTTACTCTAATTGGCTAAATACTTTCAAGTACAATTGAAAAATCAGATTTCTGCAGTAATTATAGAGCAAATGCAAGACTCGAATACTACCTAGTATTTCCAAGTCTAATAATTGGCCTAAAATGTCCACGGTTTTCAGATTTTTGCAGTAAAGCACTGCTTTCTCTTATTGGTCCAATACTACCGAGTATTTTCGAATTACAAAAAAAATCTGTGTATTGGATCAATCAGTGATTTACCGCAAAAATCGGAAAAAAACACATAAAAGGAAAAGTCTTGTAATTGGTCTATAATTACCACGGCAATCCTATTTTCTTTGAAAAATTCTGCTTTCTCTGATTGCTTCAATGCTTATGAGTTCTGTGGTTGGAGAAATGTTACCGAGTTGCGGTAAATCAGATTTCCACGGAAATCCGATTTCAGAACGGCAATTTTCCGATTTCAGATTATTGCTGTGGAAATCTGATTTCTGATCAGAAAATCGTAAATTGTCATTCCAATGGAAATTTCCAACCATCCCTAGTTAGCACGTGTTTCCTTCTTCATCTGAAGAGCATCCCGATAAACCAATTTGTTCTCCCACAGTTAGTTATAAATTATGATAGGGATTAGATTGAAAGAACCCCTGAGGCCCCTGAGTTAGTGATAGGTGTATGGGCTCTGTAAAGAATTGCAGAAGATGTCAGACCTATATAAACACGTAATGAGAGGCTTTTTACAAAATTTTACAGTAAGTGTGAATACATTTTCTACATTTTAAGTGGAATTACATTTTAATGCGGTTATAAAGTCTTTTCATTCTGCAAATCAGCTAACTGTCGTATCTCAGTTCAGCCTTCCTTATCTAAGTCATGTTTTCCTGATAGTTTGCCTTGTGTTTGTGATTTTGATTTACACATCTCATTGATTTATTTTACAGCCCAATTTAGAATATTGGCTCCTTGTAAATAAACAGTACAATTAATAATGATCACTGGCTACACTGAGATAGTTTTGGCAGATACTTGGATCTTTCTTTGGTCTCCAGGGGTTCAAGTTCAATCTCATAGCTCCCAACTGTCCCTCTTTCGGAGGGACAGTCCCTCTTTGGGAGCCCTGTCCCTCTGTCCCTCTTTCCTGCTCATTTGTCCCTCTTTCAGGACTTTGTCCCTCTTTCTATGTAAATATATACATTTCTCTACTAAACAATGTGTTTGACTCTAAACTTTATTCCATCCTTTAAATTGATATATTACTAATTTTAAAATGTTAATATGAAGGAAAATTATGGTAACTAGGATAGAAAGGACCAGTGTGGTTTGAATTATAAAACAACATATTTCTCTTATGAAATTTTTATGTTATGTGTGACTAGGGGTGTGGCTGAAGC
This sequence comes from Hyperolius riggenbachi, assembly GCF_040937935.1. Classification (NCBI taxonomy): domain Eukaryota; kingdom Metazoa; phylum Chordata; class Amphibia; order Anura; family Hyperoliidae; genus Hyperolius; species Hyperolius riggenbachi. The sequence continues at coordinate 14,951,499 of NC_090657.1, read as the reverse complement.
GTGATCAGGGCTGTGCTAGGGGCGTGGCTTAAGTGTCCCTCTTTCTCTTCCCAAAAAGTTGGGAGGTATGTGATTGTTTGCCTTGTGTTTCCAAAAAGTTGGGAGGTATGTGATTGTTTGCCTTGTGTTTGTGATTTTGATCTACACATCTCATTCATTTATTCTACAGCACAATTTAGAATATTGGCTCCTTGTAAATAAACAGTACAATTAATAATAATCACTGGCTACACTGAGATAGTTTTGGCAGATACTTGGATCATTCTTTGGTCTCCAGGGGTTCAGGTTCAATCTGGCCAAAACCATTCCCCTCCAGCATAATGTTCCACTAAATGGCCCATACCAAACTTCCAGATGCTGAAGAAATGAGCACAGCTAACAGTAGGAATTGCTGTCACACTTGCCAAAGCCATCACTACATTATGGCTCCCCCCCCCCCCCCCCGCCCCCCATGCAAGAGATTTTCTAACTTGACTTCCTCCTTCAGGTCCCCAGAGATATGACGTGACCTAATCCTGGCCTCCCCTGTAGCTGCCTGTGGCCTTCTGTCTGTGAGCACAGGTCAAACGTCCAATTAAAGTTGTTCTCAGACTGCCATGTATTAGAAAGTTAGGAGTCTTAGGTTAAGCTACCAAAGTGACAAGCTTGATGGGGTATAAAGTTAGGCAGTTAACTGTAAAGCAGCTGGCACTGTTTGTTCTACTGTTTCCAACCCTCTTCTCTCTGATTTCCTCTCTGACTTATGTCTCCTATGTACTATACCAAAGTCTAGCTCTCCATCTAACTAGCCTGTCTCCTAATGTTATTTCCAGTTTTGTCATCTTCTCAACAACCTTCTTCGGTCCTTCCCTTCTCTTCCGACTTTCCATTCTCTCCTTTCTCTGTATTATTTTGGTTTCCTCCTCCCTCTCCCCCTTTGACTTTAGTCTATAATTCATTTTTGTTTCTCCCCCCTCTCTCTCTCTCTCTCTCGCTCTGTCTTTCTGCTCCTGAAGAATTTGGAAAGTCAGACACAGTGGAAAAAGTGATGGTAGAGACTTCAGTTAAAATACTTCCACTTCTCCTCCGGCTCAGGCAAAACCTCGGCATTGTAATATACAGCTTGGAATGCAGTTTTCTTGTTGTTCTGCAAAGCATGTTACTGCTCTTGTACAAGATACTTTTAATGTCTTTATGATCAATGGGAAAAGAAGGAGGAAGAGTGGAGAAAGATAAGACGATAGCAACAGTGGTGTAGTTACCGAGACAGATGTAAGCAGAGGGAAAGGAATGGTTTGTTAACGATTATGATTGTTCAGAGCACATATAAGAGGGGATCATTACCACTACAGCCAGGCCCGGCCCTAGACTTTTTGCCGCCTGAGGCAATTTTCAAAGAAATCGCCGCCGCCCCCCGCCCCCCCCCCCCCAAGCCGTGGGTGTGGGGGGGGCCGCCCGAGCTGGAGGGGACAGCGGGCAGGAAGGGGGTATTGGGCCTAGTGGCGGGGAGGGGGGTCGGACTGCCCCCTCCCTCGCCTGGGTCCCCCGTCCTCCGCTCCCCTCCAGCTTTAACAAGGTCCGTGCTGGCTGCAGCTATTTGTAAGAGGCAACGGGCGGGGATTACTCACCTCTTGCTCGTTCCAGGCCAGCGTGCGCTCCACTGACATCACTTCCTGCAGCAGGAAGTGACGTCAGTGGAGCGCACGCTGACCTGGAACGAGGAAGAGGTGAGTAATCCCCGCCCGTTGCCTCTTACAAATAGCTGCAGCCAGCACGGACCTTGTTAAAGCTGGAGGGGAGCGAAGGACGGGGGACCCAGGCGAGGGAGGGGGGGGTCCGACCCCCCTCCCCGCCGCTAGGCCCAATACCAACTTCCTGCCCACTGTTCCCTTTAGCTCGGGCGGCCCCCCCCCACACGGACGGGCGGGTGCCGCCCCCCAGAAGTGCCGCCTGAGGCAAAAGTTTCACCCCGCCTCATGGGCGGGCCGGCCCTGACTACAGCACCATTAAATGATAATGAATAAGAATGGAGGCAGGCCCCTCAGATTCAAAGGCCCTAATGCAGTTGTAACCACAGTATCACGGTGACATAGTGGTTAGTGCTCTCGCCTTGCAGTGCTGGGTCCCCGGTTCAAATCCCAGCCAGGGCACTATCTGCAAGGAGTTTGTATGTTATCCTCGTGTCTGCGTGGGCTTCCTCCGGGCATTCCAGTTTCCTCCCATATCCCAAACACATACAGATAAGTTAATTGGCTGCCCCCTAAATTGGCCCTAGACTACAGTACTTACACTACATAATATAGATTTATGGCAATGGTAGGAATTAGATTGTGAGCTCCTTTGAGGGACGGTTAGGTGACAAGACAATATATATACTGTACAGCGCTGCATAAGATGTCGTCGCTATATAAATAATAATATCCCCTATTGCTCTGCAACTACATAGCAACCATCCAGCTGATTACATTTATTCATTTGGCCCCATGAGGCCTGGGACTCACTTGAAGCAAATTTGCAGCGGTCTACAAAGCGCTACACCAGTGGATCCCTGTGTGGCTGTCCCATTCACAATGTTTGCAAATCGCTGCTTGCAGCATTTTAGGAGTGATCGCGTCAGTGGCTGGAGTGATCACTCCCGGAATCACGGCACTTCCACGAGTCAGCAAATCTTTACTGTTTACCGCAAAGGGCTAGTAGTGGGTCCCCAGACTAAGGCCAGCTCATAGTGATGAGCGTAATGACCCAATTAGAGTTACACGAAATTATGTGAAATTACGCGTAATTTGCGAAATTACAATTATGGCCCTAATCAAAATTTTGCTATATTTCACAAAATTGCGCAAAATTTCGTGTTGATGGGGAATTTTGTAATTACGATCTTTTTTATAATTACAATCATTTACTTAACACAAACAAATCATAATTTCGGGTTTAACATGCAAATTCGACCTTTCTCAAAATTGTGTTCCAGTCCAGAGCCTCCTGATACATTTGAAGTGACAGCCCTTGCAGGTACCATTGCATTATCAGATATTGCAAGGCCCAAATCCAAATGCCTCAGCATGCATGACCACTAAGTGTATCTTGACAAAGAGCACCTGTCTTAGAAGTGGATGCAGGTAAAGCATCCTGATACATTTAAAGTGACAGCACATGCAGGGACTTTTGCAGTATCAGATATTGCAAGGCCCAAAACCAAGTGCCTCAGCATGACTGCTAAGTGCCCCTTGACAAAGAGCGCCTGTCTTAGAAGTGGCTGCAGCTAGAGGCTCCTGATGCATTTAAAGTGACAGCAAGTGCAGGGGCCTTTGCATTATCAGTAATTGCAATCAATAAGTGACTTTCCTGAGTTTAGTCATTACCTAAATGTGCATAATTACTATTAGAAATGAAATTACGTTCATTTTCGTAACTAAAATAACTTTGTTTTTATAGAAAACATGAAATTACTAAATCTTGCGTTAAACACGAATTTGCGACAAAGAGCAAACTTACGATACCGAAATTTCACTTACGGAATTCCGAATTACAATATTACGAATTTTTGTCGTAGCGGCAAAATTCGCGCCCGTAATTAAGGAAACACGAAATTTCGACTCAACACTAATTGTTGTTGTATAATGGTTCAGTTCCGGTAAGGATTTGTATAAACATTTAAACAAACGTTAATTAAAATTAACCATGAAAAATTGTCTTTTTGAAAAAGAAAAACCCTTTAATCGACTTACAGCTTCCAGTGCAGTTCCCAGCCATTCTGAGACAGTCTGAGACAGTCTCTTGTTACTCATTTTGGGCGGGGGGAAGGAATTGAATTCCACCCTTGCTAATAGGAAATGTAGAGAATGATCATATTTTTTATAAGATCATATTTTATCATTCCATAGTATTAGAGTCCAAACTTTTCAAAGTAAATCGATACCAGTTACGGTTGCATCTTTAAAAAAAATTCCGCCACAACCATCGACCAGTTCTTTATGGAAATAATCTATACTGGGGAACCATTCACAGATTTGTCAGAAAGGTTCCCTCTCAGCCTTTGGGTAGTTGTGCAGTCCCTTCTCCTAAAAATTACATTTTAAAACCAGGTTGAAATTTGTGATACTTTCCGACAGGGGTGACAACATGAGAAAATTTGCTGAAAGACCCTCTGAGCATGTAGCAGCTGTTTATAAGGCATACATACCTGAGGAAGTTGCTTAGGACCACAAAACGCATTGTCTGTCTATTGTATTCAATAAACTGGGGAACATTTTGAACAGTTGTCATCTATGAAGGTAAGCCAACACTTACTTTCTTTTTAGACGTTTTTTTTTATTGTTTTATTATCTTATGGACGCCTTCGGTTAGTCGTTTTCTCCATCCATGGAAAGCCTTCCTATGCCACACAACTGGCTGTGGTGAGTCTGCCCAGCCTCATATTTCTGATAATGACAAGAATTAATTCTTCATTCTGATGAAGGGAGGCGGTCCTAGTCCCGAAACGCGTCAGCGATTGGCTAATACCCAAGTAACGTCACTATTTACAGCCAGGAGGGGTGTGTTTTGTATCAGTGCTGTGCTGTTTTCTGTAATCCGCGGCTGCTTTAAAATCCATTACAAACCGCGGCTCTGCACTACAGTTGCATGACTGAAGCCGAGCAAGTTTGCCTGACATCAGTTGAGGTATTGATAATAACATCCGTGGACGTTAGTCTCTCCTGCCACCAGAGCCGGGACAAGGTCCTCCAGCACCAAAGGCTGAGACACCAAAGTGTGCTCCTCCTTCCCTCCCGCCCCAATCATCACACACTATTTGCTATTAGACTAAGAGGCTCCCCAGGGCCCCCAACACCTTAATCTCTAGTTATCTGGCTTACAGTCACTCCCATATATCACCTTTTCTTATTTCTCTCTGCTTCTAATACAAAAGGGGAATGATAGCTGAGTGAATTGTGTGCCCCCTCCTACACTGCGCCCTGAGGCTGGAGCCTCTCTCGCCTCTGCCTCAGCCCGGCCCTGCTTGCCAGGCCGCAGGCTCTCTAAGCCCACGGTTCCACTGCGTGACATAAACAACAGAGTGGTGGACAACACAACCCCGGGTATTGTGAGTAGAAGCCCATCAGCTCTGACCAGTGGCGTAGCTAAGGAGCTGTGGGCCCCGATGCAAGTTTTACAATGGGGCCCGCCAAGCACTCTATACATAACAATTGATACGGAGCACCAAAACCTGCCAATGGCAACTACAGTGTCAGAGGTGCAAGAAGGGGATGGGGAACAGTTTTTTTAATGATTACTACTATTCAAAGTATCTATAGAAGTGATTATTGCCAACACAGGACCAATAGGGAGCTAATCCTGTCTGCAACTGAGGAAGGGCCTCTCCGGGCCCCTGTGGCCCAAGGGCCCCAATGCCGTCGCTACCTCTGCAACCCCTATTGCTACGTCCCTGGCTCTGACATTAATCAGATTGCAACCAGTTGTTTCACTAATCAGACTGCAACTAGAGTATTTATTTACTGAAGCGTATTTGCACACGCTGTATTTAGAAACTGACATAATTAAATACACTTATATAATTTAGATTTCCCGTACGAGCTAGTCTTGCTACTCACCAGTCTGCTACAAGAGTATTTATTTACTGAAGCTTATTTGCAGATGCTGTATTTGGCAGCTGACATTATTATGTAAGCTGATATAAATCAGATTACCCATACAAACTAGTCTTGCTACTAACCAGACTTCTGATTTATTCACTTAATTTGCACATGCTTTGTGCTGCAGCTGAAGAACAACTGAGCCAAATATTTTCTGTATTTTTTAACTTTTGTGCCAAACTTTTTTGCATGACTACTTTATGCACATGCATTTGTTATGATTTTACTTTTTCTCTCTGCAGTGTGGTGATGGGTGTGGTTGGTGTATGTGTGGGGTGTGTAGTACCTTTCAGATGCAACAGATAGAATTGATTGGCATATTTTAGATTGCCTTTAGCAAATACATTGTACTGTTGATATCGTTGTCGAATTCTTATGCAGATCTTTTATTAATACAACAAATTCTAATATTGAAACAGCGAAGCGCTGTTTAGGTCATTTATTGACTCATTCTTCATTCTCTTCTATTATTTGAGGCAAGGCAACAAAGGCCATGGCCTAGAGCGCTAGGAAGCAAGGGGTGGGCAGTGGGCTGGCACACTCAGGCAGTTAAACTATCCCACATTTCAACCACTGTGATCATAGACCCAGTCTGCAGATGCTCTGCTTCCACAGGGGTAAACAGTGGTGCACAGCATAGGACTGGGTGAGCACACAGGATAGGGGAGGACAGGATGGGGCTGTGGGTGAGGGGGGTTTGACGACAGCGGGCTTTGGGCGGTAAAGTGTGCATATCCAGCTATGGTTGCACGTGTATATTACTGCTAAGTATATACTGGTGACTTGTAACTTCACTTTCCTTACAGACATTATTCTTCATGACACAACTCCTCCATGTTGCAGGAAAAAAACGGAAATATCAACCAGCTCCCCACTCTACAGAGGAACCCTCAGCTACCAGCTTAGGACAATGGGACATTTCCCTTACCATCTTTGTCACATTTAACATACTAATAAATAAATCTAAAACACTAGTATAGCTGCGCCTCAAAGTGCTTATATCCTCCAGATACGGACCACCCTATAAAACAAGTTAAAATAAATACGCACATGGTGCCTAATATTGTCTCAGGGTAATACGACCAGCCCCTGAATGAGTCGCGTATGACGAAACGCGTTGGGCGGAGCCGGAGTACACGCTGACGCTGTGGGAGGTGTAGGCGAGCCGAGAGTGGACGTATTACCCTGAATTCCGCGGCCAGGGAGAAAAGTCTATGTGAAGCAGCTCTCTTTGGTTATAAACAAGCTTTTATTCACTGCGATCTGGGAGCCGTCTGATGGTCTTGCAGTAACATTCATGATATGCTGAATGACAAGTGGATTTTCGGTGAGTGCACTCACGAAGGGGGGTAATATTTGATCCCCATAAGGTGGTGGCACGCAGGGCCCGAGCTACCATAGAAAAAAAGGGGCAATTTCCCCAGGGCCCCAGAGCCTGTAGGGGCCCCCAAGGTGTCCCTCCCCATCTTAACTGTTGCTCCCCAGGGACTCTGCAGAGTCTGTTAAGTTGGGAGGTGATTGGGGGAGGGTCAGCAGCCAGCTCAGGGGCCCAGGAGGGAAATTTGGCTGCAACAAAGGGCCTCTAATGACGCTTTTTGGTCGGGGGTGTCTGTTGGGGGGCCCCAGGATAATTTTGCCCTAGGGCCCAATTGTTACTTGAACCGGCCCTGGTGGCACGTAAATGTATGCATTTTTATACTCAAAAATGAGTTTACATGGTGCTAAACTTTATTGTCATGCTTTAACGGATACCTTTGGTGAAGTGTTTTGTGCAGAGGGAGCCGGCATGTATGGGCAGCAGTCTTCAGGCCCACCCCCCTCCCGTTTTCCTCCTTTCCTTTATAAATGTCCCCATAAGTGAGCCAAGTGGGCCAGGTCACACACTACTGCGAAAACGCTGGCTCGTGGCGGGTGTCCTTAATCACACTCCCATGGCTAGAAGTGCTATGTGCATGCGCACTAAGAGTTATTATGTAGTGCGCATCCGCAGTGCGCTCCCGGACATGCGATCAAATACGAGTGATGTTGGGCCAGCGCTTGCACTGTAGTAGCAGGACTGAATGCAACAGGGGAGAACAGGGGTAGCGGTGGGCCTGAAGACTGCTGCCCATAAATGCCGTATCCCTCCGTTTTTACAAGAGCATCCTTAAATTGATATATTTCTGATTTTACAAATGTTAATATGGTGAAAAACTAACGATGAGGACCAGTGTGGTTTGAAATACAAAACTATATCTTTTACTTATGATTTTTTTTTAAATGTACGACAAAAGGCATGGTGGCGGCGTGGCGGGAGGTGTGGCCGGAGGGGAGGCAGGGCCGGTTCTTGCCTTTTTGGTGTCGGAAGCAAACATTTGGTGTCGGAAGCACACACACACCTCCCCCCCCCCCCCCTCTTAGGGGGGCACCAGGCTTTCCCCTAAGCAAGATTGTGTTTCACTTTCAAATTTCACTTGTCTGCTCTCTCCCACATCAGTCAGACCTCATTCATTCATGTGGTCTCTCTGTGGCACCCTCACTCGCCCCCTCCCATCCTCCTCCATAAGTTGTCCAACTTGTGTCCCCCTGCCTGTCTTTTCTGCTCTCAGAAGCCATTTTCTGCTAGTGTGTGTGTGTGTGTGTGTGGGGGGGGGGGGGGGGGAGATGGACTGTCATGGTGTTAACTCATGTGTATGTTTTCCTTTTTTGTCTTTGAGTGTACTCACCTGTGTGTGAGGTTTTTTTTGTTTGTTTGTTTTTTGTTTAAAGTTGTTCCTTAAAAAACAATAAAAAGAATCTTTAAAAAAAAAAGAAAAAAAAAAAGTGTCCCTCTTTCTTCTCTCAAAAATGTGGGAGGTATGAGGTTATAAGAAACAGCAATTGTAGAGGGGTATTGAAACTCTTCCCCACTCAAATTTCTCTACTTCCTGCCTGAACAGGAAGTAATACGAATCTCACAGATGGAGACACAGAACAGAAATAAAAATCAAAAGATTTTCTAACGCTTACTAAAGTGGTCAAAACTAAAGGGATGTGTTGTTCCTGGAATTAAGAATTAAGGCCCACACAGACTTTAGGTATAAGCGGACAAAAAAAAAATCAGGAGATAAAACAATTACATATGACAATTCCAACCATCAAATGTCTAATATGTATGAGGGGCTTCAGTTCACACAGGCGGGCCTACAAATGTGTGTTTAGTGTAGAGTCACGCGTTATACGACCTCTGCCACCTACATACTCATGCTGCAAGTTCCTACAAACACACTTCAGTTTTTACACACGCCACTGCTGATTGTACCGCCTATCACACACAGCTCATTGTTCTGCCAGTGTATATTCAGCGTAAGTGGCTATGCTAATGGTTACTTCAAGTTCAATGCGGCGTATCCCTAGAGTCGTTGGAAGAAGTCTTCTAGGTTCTGTCAGAGCGCTCAGTAAATAAACAGCTCGGTGCACATCTGCGTCTGGTTAAGACAACATCTGGCAGAGGAGGGCACAGGTGTAACATGCCCGGTTCCTGGAAGAGGAAGATTTCTGTGCAGGAGCTGAGAGATCACTTGTGCCTATCAATCTCTTAAGCAGGATAGGAAGGTTTTTATTAGAATAATAGGCCACGTGTATAAAAGAAGAGAGAGACTGCCTGTGACGCAGCCAATTCCTTTCGCTTTTATCCTGCAGGAACCAAATGGTATCTGAAATGTGCTGACATACCTTCCAACATCCTGGTTTTCTCAGGATTGGCCCCGATATCTGGCCATGAAAGGGAAAAGGGAATCCAATGTCCAAAATTGGCCACTTCTAAGGTGGTTATTTACAAAACAAGAGTATTTAAAGGACTGCTATCTTAAGGGATGCTATCGCAAAAAAAATGTTAACATTAAAAGAATGTTAAAGTGGATTCGAGATAAACTTTTACTCATTGCATAATTGTGTTCCTTTCATATAGTTTATAGAGAATTCCACAAGCCCAATACTTTTTTGTTTTGTTTTAATACTCTAATTCTCTATAAACTAAACAAGCCTCGCCCACAGCTCCTTTTGTGCCTTGGCACTGTAGCAAAGGTTTATGGGAGTTCAGTCTGGGCACGGGATGGGGGAGGTTACTAGCCAGAGATTTCAGAGGCAGAGGGGAGGAGGGAGGAGGAGAGGAGACTGATAGCAAGCTGATAGCATCTCCAGCCCTCAACCTGTGACAATGTGACAAATAGAACATGGCTGCCCTCATTGTATCACATGAATAAATCATCATACTATTGAAGCTGTTTGCAGCTAGATATGCTGTGTAAACTTTAGATAAGCTATATAGACAAGTTACTTGTTATAGTTAGCCAAGGATTGAACTTCATCACAATCAGTAGCTGATAACCCCTTTCCCATAAGAAATCTTTACCTTTTCTCAAATAAATCATCAGGGGGGGTCTGTATGGCTAATATTGTGTGGAAACCCCTCCCACAGTGTGATGTCAGGACTTTTAGCCTATTGCATTGTTAGGGGGCGTGATTATAGACAATGGAAGAAGGTGCTGTCTGTTTTTTTTTCCATGTCTGCCAGTAGTAAAGATGATTACGGGGCAGGCTGATTGTGGATCAAACAATATGAACCAATTACATAGCAAGTATGAATTAGTTCTTGATCTCTCTTCTATTTTTCCCCTTGTCACTTTGCAATGTATTGATTTATATTTTGTCCCCCTTTTCGCTAAAGTTTCTCTTTACATGTACATTTCACCAAGAGTAAAATACACTGTAAATTATTTTTTCCTATGTCGCTGTCACTTACATTGGGTAGTGAAAATCTGAGTCCAAAATTGTTAGATCTGTCAGCTTTTTACTACTTACTGTAAGTGACATGCAACATAGGAAATAAGTAATTTATGTTGCATTATACTCCGGGAGAAATGTACTTCTGTTATTTGTGTGTATTTAAAATGTTATAATTTTTCACAATAGTGGCCCTTTAAAATGTAATAATAGCAGATGAATCGCTGAGCGGCAATGCAAGTATAACTCATTTGTGATTTGATTTCACAAGTAATGTTGGCAGTATGGTTAATGTCTTGTAGAAAGAAGCCTTCTATCTGTGTTGTTTACAGTCTTTCTGTCACTTACAGAGTCTCTGCAGGAGGTCCGCCAGTTTCTGACAATTTGCCAACGACTCCTTCTCTACTTATCAGCATGGCCAGTTACAGTTTTAACCTCGGTAAACTACAGCTCTCTCCTCACTCATCCTTTAGTCCGAAACACACCCCCTAAAGTCACATGGTAATATAGAGAGATGGCTCTGTCAGGTAAAGCTGACTCACAACCAATCATGGGCATTATTCTCTAGTAAGTAGGCGTGGTTTCAGACTGACTGGGAAAGGGAAAGATGAGCATGCGGCTTCAGAGTACCACGGAGGAGGTGAGGATCTTAGAATTAGTCCAGCAGCTATTTTCCTGTTTGACTTTGCAAAAACTGCAACTCTTGCCCCATAATTAACCGGAAATAATGCTGTGTTAAACGCAGGAAAAAAATTAGACTGAACATGTGTTTTAATTGGGCAGAAAAAAAAATGACACAAACCCATGAAGTTCATTGCCTTACAAACTTCAGCAGGTCTTCATCCAGAGGGAGGCAAAGTTAAACACCCAGGGCAGCTATTATAACCAATTAGGCACCATATGAGGGCCAGGCTCCTGCCCAGATCATTTGTCTGGATCAAATTATTAGCCTACTGTTCCTAGTAATTATAACCGTGAAAGTCGTTCAGTGAAAGAAGTCATCCAACCCACTTAAAGAGAACCTGTACTGAGTAAAAATATTTAAAATAAACACATGTGGTAACTTCAAGTGAACATTACAGAGTTACCCTGCCATCAGTTCCTCTCAGAAGCTCACCATTTTCTTCTGACAATAACCCCATCCAGTTCTGACAATATTTTGTCAGATCTGAAATATATCAGTTGCTGTCAGTAAAATATCAGTTGCTGTCAGTTATAGCTGAGAGGAAAACAGATGTACCAGGTAATGTTCATGTTTCCCTATGGCTCAAGTGGGCGATGTTACAGTTTAACTGTGTGCTGACCAGAAAGCTGTTATGGGGTAATGGCTATTTTCAAAATGGAGGACGGAAAATTCCCTTGATCATAGTGAACAAACAGGACGCGGGACAGGAGAAAGACACTGAGGAGTAGACTACATGGAAGGTAAGTATGACTTGTGTATGCTTATTTTGACTTTTATTTTCAGTACAGGTTTTCTTTAATTACCTCTTTTGGCAAAAAATTCCACATATTTAGAGGGAAAAAGTTTACTTGCAAAAACTTTATACAGTTATACTTTACGCATTTACGGTATATAGCACTGACCGGTATATAGCACTGATCTTTCTGCAGTGCTGAACGAATGCGTTGAAAAATTTGTAGACCCCTCCACCATGGTCTCAATTCACTAAGCTTTATCAAATGTTTGATAATTTACCTCCTGGGTAAAACCTAATTTTGAATTCACTAAGGTGTTATAGATTTATTGAATATCGATCGATAAAACATTTAATAAAAATATAACACCTTAGCGAATTCAAAATTAAATTTTACCCATGAGTTAAATTATTAAACGTTTGATAAAGTGTGTTTAGTAAAGCTTAGTGAATTGAGGCCCATAGGTGGACTAAGCACTTGTTGTAACGATAAAACAGAGGTGCCAATCGGGATAAAACAATGTTAATATGACTAAAAACATGGGAAGTGGTACTCACTTCCCCAAAGGCGATTCAATGCAAGGTAAGCAACAAAAATCTTTAATAGTGTACTCTAAAAAATACAATGCAACGTTACGTTTGGGGAATTATTTCCGTGGTCAGCGCACAGAACGCGTGCCGACACTACGGAAATCCTCCACAAGCGTGTAACTATATAGAACCCAGCTATGGTGCTATGCACCTGTAGAGGGAGATTCCCACCTGCAGATGGAGCTGTGGAGTACAGACGGACACAGCCTCTGTACTGCCACAGATGCCAGATGGGAATTGCACGAGTACAAGCAATGCAGGGCAAGATAGCCCTTAAAGAGAGAGAGCACAGAGACAGAATGAATGTGTGTCCACTAATCTAGTCGCCACCCAGCGACGGTGAACACACATCAGCAGAAACAAAGTATGAAGGCAATCGCAAGAGTGGCGATTGCCAAAAGCGACAGAAGACCGAGCAGGACAGAACACAAGAGTTAGCAAAGGCTGACACTCCAGGTGTTAGCAGGAACAAACCATCATGACCAGCAAAGGATCCTGGGAGAACATGGTATTTATACTGCAAGCCTTCAAAGGAGGCAGCTAGGCAATTTGCATGACAAGTGTATGCAAATTTCTCAGTAGCAGAGCAAGTCTGAAACTTGCAAAGTAAAGACAGGTCTCTTTTCCAGAGACCTGCAGCCCTCAGACTTAAGGAATGGTCAAACAGCTGTCTGTCTGTGCAGACAGCTGAGCAGATCGTTACAAACACGTTTCACTGGACTCAGCTCATTTCATCAGACAATAAAACTGAAGCAGCTTTCAGTAGTTCAGAGTAAGCAAGGCGAAACATGTTGCATTGCATTTTTTAGAATACACAATTAAAGATTTTTGTTGCTGTCCTCGTATTGAATCATCTTTTGGCAGTTGAATACCACTTCCCCTGTTTTTATTCATTAACATTGTTTTATCCTGATTGGCACCTCTGTGTCTCTGTTACAAGTACTTAGTCCACCCGTGGTGGAAGGATCATTTCCCCATTTTTATCTGGCTACAGAGAGCAACATCTTAATATATCCAGATGGGACAGGTTCAAGTTCCCCTACTGCCTAAATAGTGGTTGCCTGATGGTACCCCACGCTTGTGAGTATAACCACATATTATTACTCTATCTCTAAAACTCTTGAACATACCACACTATTGTGGGCTCTCGATCCTCCCTTTTTTTCTTACCATACATGCTCCTCAACAGTGTTCAGTTCTACTGTCCAGGGCTGTAACTACAAATCACCCCTTCCCTCCAAACTTGATGCCCCCACAAAATTCACATCCTCTTCCCCATGTTGACCACCACAGGCTCCATCTACCAGGACTCCAGGACTCATTTAACAGGTACTAGAACCATAACTCCCCACTCTCACACACATGTGGCAGCAGCAACACCTGTTCTGGAGAGGTGGGCCCTGTTTTTGGAAAATGGAGAGTAAGAAGTTGAGGTCCTCTACAGCCCCAGGCCCCCAAGAGCTGCAGGTGCTGCTCCCCTATTGTTATGTCTCTGCTACTGTCCCAGCCCCAGTCTAGGGACACTTTCCAAGGAAAACCATTTCAAATACTCGTATGTTTTGGAAGGAAATTAATGGAAGCATGGAAAGGACCTGAAAATTCCATTCAGATGGTTTCCTGGCTGTGAGTCAAACCTGAGACTTTATTGCTGCAAGAAGAGAGAGAGCTAACCACTTATGCTAGGTACACACCATACAATTTAGTGTTAGATAGATGGTTCGATAGATAATTTCCGACATTTTCAATCTTATTTTCGATCATTTTTAAGAAAAGAGAGCTGGATAGAATCGGAAAATCGAATCGGAAATTGATCGGATAGAAAATCGACCGAAAAAACGCATCGCGTGTACCCAGCACTAGACACCTTGGTTGTGCTTATATATGTAAATGAGATTAATATTAATACAGTCTGATTCAAGAAGGCGGGAGGTAAAAATGGGAAACTACAGACCTGTAAGCTAAACCTTAGATGTGTGTGTATAATGTTGGAAGGTATCCTAAGGGATGCTATACAGAATTACAAAGTGCAGGACAATTTAGGTCTTGTCTGACTAAGCTTTTATAAAATGGTAAATGCCGATCTAGATATTAAGAAAGCAACAGATAAAATGTACTTGGAATTTGAAAAGGCTTGACATTGTTCCCCACAACAGCGTGATTCAAAAGCTGAGGATGCAGGGACTAGGGGAAAATGTATGTATTTGGATAGAGAACTGGTAAATGTAATATAGCCTTCTTAAAACAGAAGGTATCTGCAATAATTCAGCTGTAAATGAGCAACGGTGGTTTCCCATGATGCATTACTCCCGAATATGCAGATCACATTTTTATGCCCCTGAAAGTAAGGTTGCCCTCAGAGGCGTAGCTAGGGGTTTTCAGTGCCCGGGGACAAAGACAGTTTTTGCACCCCCCTCTGGACAAAATGAGCTTGGCCATGCATCAGAATGTGGTCATGGTGATGGATGGGGTCAATAGTTATTTAGATTTATGTGCCCTCTTACCCCATTCAGATAGCCAGATGTGCCCCCTTTAAATAGCCAAATGTATGCCCTTTTAGTTAGCCATCTGCGCCCCTTCACATAGCCTTATTCTGCTGCTGTTGACGCTCCTGCAGAGAGAGGGAGAGAAGCAGGGGCACTTCAGGCAGCCAGTGAGCCGCTTCTCACACACCGCGGGGTGCAGTGACTGTGCTGAGCAACCTCACAGTGCTGCGCTCAGGGACATGTGTCCTCCCTTGCCCACCCATAGCTCCGCCTCTGGCTGCACCTTAACCTTTTCCCCAATTTATTGGTAATGTTAACTGAAACCTAATTCTTAACTGATCACCAGCCCTAACCTTCTGACGCTTTCCTAAACCCTGACACTAGACATACCCCATAGAGTGGGGTCAGGAGCATTAGCACCTGACCTCACTCAGGTTTAAGAAGTCGCTCTCTGTAGGTAGAAATAGGGGACCAACCCCTCCACCAAGGGTGGACCCAAATAGTAGATACAGTTGAACAGGGGCACCAAAATAGGATAAAAGCATCTAAAAACTGTCTAAAAGAGGGAAGTATGGATGGACTCACCTCCCTTGAGGTAAACAGACACAAAGACATGAATTTAGACAAGTCAAAAAAGGTACATTTAATGAGTAACTCCAAGTTGCAACGTGTTTTGCAGGTAACACTCCTGCTTCATCAGGCAAAACAGTTTAGCAAAAACACACCGGAAGGGTCTGTAGCGTGGCTGAGCGCCTTCATGTGTGTATAGAGTAGACCATGCATGTGCAATTCTTTTTACAGACGCTGTAGAATGTTGTGTGGTGTTCCTGATTTTAGCTCTCCTGTTCTATAACAAAGCTGCCTGCTATGGTATCTCCATTAGTTGGATGTGAGTTGCGTTGGCCTCCTCATGGTTTCTGGAAATAGCTCTCATAATGAGCACTGGTTAGCGGAATGAATGGTGTGCTTGGCCTGGTATCTCCGGAAAAGGCTGGGTGTGGTCTGGTTGTGGCTTAAAGCAAAGAGTGAGAGAAAGATATCTCAGAATGGACATATGTACAGTGTAAGGAGGAGTAATGTGGTCTGTACATCCAGTCTCATTTAACAACACAAGGCGTAGGTTAGACACATGAAGAGAGTGAATGAGAGATGTATATGTAATTGCGAAAGCCTCATAATGGAGGGAAGACAGCACATAAGGCCCAGACTCTGACTGAACCCCAGGCAGGGGCGTATCTGGGTAATATAGAGCCTGAAATTGCAACTCCCCTCCGGTTACAGCACCCTTCCTCTCCAAAAACAGCATCCTTTCTCATGTACATGTGTTATGGTTGCATGTATTTTTTTGCTTGACATATTTCTGAAGTTACTTTTTAGGAAATATCTCTTCTTATTCTCTCTCTGTTATGCTCCCCAGATAACAGAATCAATCGGATTTGAGGGCTGAGTGACGGGGAGGCACAGGGGCAGGCATGGTTGTGCATCACAGGAGCAGGCATGGTGCCCTTAGTGCTGTGGCGCCCATGGCATGAGTCATGCCTGTACCCCTCTAGATACGCCTCTGACCCCAGGCCAGAGTTCCAGAAGGTGGCATCTACTGTCCTGATTTACTGATATTGCAGAGTGCTTGATACTATGAAGTACAGTACTGGTTATATCTCTCAGTACTGGTAAAGGGCAGTCTAGTGCCTCACTTACATACCAACAGAGCATCCTTAAAGCCCACTTACACTATTATTTACATTTTTAGACCCCCCTCTCCGCATGCATTAAATAAGGGCACGAGGAAAGAAGGGCGCAGGGTGAAGCTGAAATGTAAAAATATTGTTCATAGCAACAGTTTTTATATTGTTTCTTCATCTTTATCTCCATTAGAATAATAAATATGTTAAAATAATAGTATTTCTCTGTGTGACATATTTGGGCTGCCTTAGATACGTTAGATTCTCAGCAGAGATGGCCCTGACCGGCTACCTTAGGCGAAAGCCATCTGGTGTGTGTGTGCGAGGTGGAGTGGAACTGGACACACTAAATTAAATGAGAAAAGAAAACCAGCAGAAGGACTCCACCCACAGGCTGTGACACAGAAACGGATCCGTTTCTGTGTCCAAATCTGCCTGTGTAGAGGGAAATCCGTTTTCCCATTGCCTGCCACTACCCCTGTGTGTATCAGGTTCCAGATCCGTTGCGTGAAAATGCAGCAGATCTGGACCTTCCTGGACGGTTTTAAAAACGGGTCCCAGCACACGCAGATGGATCCATTTTTTTGTTGGGCAAAGACAGCTGCTATTTTTAACATTGCTATCCGTGGCTCCGGTTTTGATCAGGTTTTAAACAGAGCCACGGATACGTTTCCGGACCTATTGTGAACTAGCTGTTACTAGGCAGATTATGTTATATTTGACTAATGCAAATTTTTGCGTACAAAAATACACATAAAAAATGCAGAATCTTACAAGATTTTTTGAACACGAAAACTTCACGCTACAGTGGAAACATAGCCTAAGTCATTCCCTCTTTATCTAAAGAAAAAGTTGTGTTTACAGTATGTGTATCATTCAGCAAATCGAAGCCTAGATCATTGAGGCTGTGTACACAGACGAGTGGTTCCTGCAGCCTCTGGTAGACGATGGCCCTTCACGCTGGGGAAATCAGCACACACAGATGTGATGCCTGATGAGTAAGCTCGTGCTAGAATATTTATGACGAAGGATAAAAATACTGGCACTGATAATGGTAGCCAGTGGGTTACGTATGGAAAGTATGAGGTCATCTGAAAGCATCAGACACCTTTCCACCAGAGATGTCTGAAGCAGCAGTTATATGTGACGGTGAATGTCTGATTACTTTTGTCAAAATAATAATCACCATCCATCATCATCATCAGAATATATTAATTAATAATCATGCAGCAATGTGTTTGACAACAGAACTTCCTATTCATATGTTCATTGTCCAGGTCCATAAAAGTTGGGTCTTGCAGCATGTTATTATTATTATTTATTTATTTATTTATTTATATAGCGGCAACATATTCCGCAGCGCTTTACAAAGCACAGTAAGACAACACGGGAACATGGGTAAAACCAAAAAGTGTACAGCAGAGTCTCAAGCAGTACAAATATTGAAACAAAAACAGTAAACATTAGGAGGATGACCCTGCCCTTGCGAGCTTACAATCTAACGGTAGTGGAAGACAGGGCCGGTTCTAGCTACAATGGGGCTCCCAGGCAAAAGTAACTTGGGGGCCCTAGCAACACCCCCCTGCAGCCCTGAGCCGGCTCCCAGGACCCATCCCACCACCCTCCCAGCCACACAAAATCATTAGGTGTCCACCATGGATCCATCTGAAAATGGCGCCTGCGAATAATGGCGCACGGTGTTGCCGCTAATCCGTTTGCCTCTTATCGCTGTTTAACGTTAAAACCTTATTGTTATTTGCGTTAAAGCCTTATCGTTATTTAGCGTTAACACACAGAACCCTCTCTGTACCTATCCCTAACCCCTAAACCCCCCTGGTGGTGCCTAACACTAAGACCCCCCTGGTTGGTGCCTAACCCTAAGACCCCCCTGGTGGTGCCTAATCCTAAAACCCCCCTGGTGGTGCCTAATCCTAACCAACCCCTGGTGGTGCCTAACCCTAACCACCCCCCAGGTGGTGCCTAACCCTAAGACCCCCCTGGTGGTGCCTAATCCTAACCAACCCCTGGTGGTGCCTAACCCTAACCACCCCCAGGTGGTGCCTAACCCTAAGACCCCCCTGGTGGTGCCTAATCCTAACCAACCCCTGGTGGTGCCTAACCCTAACCACCCCCCAGGTGGTGCCTAACCCTAAGACCCCCCTGGTGGTGCCTAATCCTAACCAACCCCTGGTGGTGCTTAACCCTAACCACCCCCCTGGTGGTGCCTAAACCTAAGAGCCCCCTGGTGGTGCCTAACCCTAAGACCCCCCTGGTGGTGCCTAACCCTAACCCTAACCACCCCCCTGGTGGTGCCTAACCCTAAGACCCCCCTGATGGTGCCTAACCCTAAGACCCCCCCCCCCCTCCCCCCCCAGTGGTGCCTAACCCTAACCTTGACAGTGTTACATTAAATCCATTCACCGTTTTGCAGTTAAATAACGTCGTAGGGCGCTATTGATAAATAACGTTACTGTGTGCAATAACGTCTGCTGTTTGGCAAATGAACGGCACTATTGCTAAATAACGTTAGTGTGTGCCACTATTGATAATTAACGTTAGTGTGTGCCGTTTTTCTTCTTTTTTTACCTGTGCGCCATTATTATGCAGTACTAACGATAAATAGCGATAAGCGTATCTTTTTAATGCGGCGCCATTTTTATGCATAGGCGCTGTGCGCCATTATTCACTGATCCGGTCCACCATATATCCCCAAAAGCATTGTTGGGTTCGTTCTCATTATTCCCCTTCTTCTTTCTTTTACAAATTCAGAGTTTACATACAGCAGAGTCTTACATAATCCAGGCAGGACACGAGGCAGCACTGTGCTCTAAACTTCTCCCCACCAACCCCTCTTTTCCTCGTTCTCTGCCGGCAGGTATAGGATGCGGGGCCCCTACAGGCTCTGGGGCTGTAGGGCAATTGCCCCCTTTGCCTTTATGGTAGCGCCGGCCCTGGTGGGAGACACACTAGGTAAGGAGAACGGGGGGGGGGAGATGAACGAGGCAGTGAGCCTTTGCCTCTGATTACATTGGGAACAGATAAGTAAACAGGGTCTAAAAATGTTATAAGCTTGTCCAAAAAGGTGTGTTTTAAGAGTGCGTTTGAAAATGTCCAGGTTTGGAGCATGACAGGTTGTGGAAGAGTGTTCCAGATGAGGGGTGATGCTCGTGTAAAGTCCTGGATGCGAGCATGAGAGGAGGTGATCAGCTTAGAGTGCAGGAGAGGAGCTCCAGGAAGAGCATGTCTCTAAATCTAATAGAATTGGCATTATGTAACATGGCTATTTGTAAAGCTGAATACTCACCATAGTGACGCAGGAAGATGGATCCAATGACATCCCTCAGCAACGAGTGTTCCCCGATCCATCTTCCTGCTGGTGGGCCGGGTATGCGCAACATCACGTGACGTTACTTGACGGGCACAAACGGGATGTCAAACTATCGTGTTGGTCCTCTGTGACGGTCATTATAACCCTGCATCGCTAAACAGCGATCTCATGATCGTGCACCTGCACCCACGTCGTGAGATTGAAGAAACGGTCGCTCGTCACGCAATAAAATGCTGGTTGTTGGAAAAATTGATGGGAAAATTGCATAGTGGGTACAGGCCTTAAAACTGTTCCTACCAGGAGTGTTCCATCCATAGGGCACCAGGGGGAGTGGTGCACCGGGTGACTGACAGGGAGTGGGATGTCAAATGGGCCTCCCACAGAGGCCATGAGCAGGAGGGGGAAGCAGCGCAAGAAGGAGGGGCAGCGGGGACAGCGGCAGGGAGGGAAGCCAGAACCCCCCCTCACCTGGGTCCCCTCCTTCCGCACTCTCCCCTCTCCAGATATGCCGCAGGGGCGGTGGGCGGGGAATCACTCACCTAATTCCTGCATTCCAGGCGCCGGAGTGCTGCATCACAGTCTCATGCCACAGGTCTCCGTCTTCAATGTCGCTCACTGTACTTCCTGATTAGCGTAAGCACAGTCGCTGGGAGTGTCCTGAGCAGGCGCAGTACTCAGAAATCTCATACTGCGCCTGCACAGGACGCTCCCTCCTGGGTCGTAGTGGTGGAACAGAAACAAGGTGCTCTCTTTATTCTTCTTCCACATAGTAAAGCACCAAAGGTGGTGTTTTTTGACACTTATAAAGTAACAGAAGACCTATGGCTATGCTGCCATTTTCTTTTAGAATGAGAAGAAGGAAGGACCATAGATTGTTTGAAGATGCCAATATAAGCTGTGTATGGCGGCATAACATAACTGTCCCGATCATCCTCCCCCCTCCGCGGCCCCACCTTAAAACGTGGCAGCCAGGCCATCCTCCCGCACATAGGGCTTGATTCACTAACCGGCACTAAGTGTTAGCGCCGGTGTGAAAAGCCCTTTTTGGCCGCTAGTGTGCGCAAACCTACTTTGCGCGCGGCCCCGTGCACTGCGCTCGCAGCGCGGGTGCGCCGATATTAGTGCACGGTGCGACGATAACGTTGTACCCGCTGGCCCTTAAAGGGGTTCTGTGGGGGTTGTGGAAGAGAAAAACTGACACTTACCTTGGGCTTCTATCAGCCCCCTGCAGCGGTAATGTCCCACGACGTCCTGCTCCCATCCGCCGTTCCCCGCAGCCGGCACCGGGCTATTATTCGTCTGACATACAGACAAATAATGCGCGTTGCCGTGCCTCTGCTCGCGTCATCTGAGGCTTACTGCGCAGGCGCAGTACAACGGAGCCTTGTACTGCGCTTGCGCAGTAAGCTTCCGATGACGCAGGCGGAAGCGAGCGGGTGCGCGGCCACTCTAGCGCAGCCGCAGTTGGATCCCATGCCGCTTAGACCGGGGCCGGCGGCGGAGAACGGCAGATGGGAGGAGGACGGCGTGGGACATTACCGCTGCACGGGGCTGATAGAAGCCCAAGGTAAGTGTCCGTTTTTCTCTTGCACAACCCCCACAGAACCCCTTTAAAAGTCGCACCCGATGCGACGAAAATTGCACATCATAGCGCTGCTTAACGGGCACCCGGTGCGTCATTTTCGGCGCTTCGGGTGCGACTTTTAAGGGCCAGTAATGCGCACTATTATCCACGCTGCGTGCTTCGCGCACAGTGAGCGGGAATATTTCAACTGTGTGGGCACAAACCACCTAACGCCGTGGTTTGCGCACACTAACACTTGGGGCACACTAACCGGCTTAGCGCCGGTTAGTGAATCAAGCCCATAGTGTTTTGCATGTGCTCACGACTCCCAACATTGCATGTCTTGTGAGAAGAATCGGAAAACGTTAGTTAATTAGCTGCATGTTGGCCAGACTGAAGTATAAGTTAGAGGAAATGAAGAGGACCTGTCTGTGCTTGGACCCCGAGGTACATACACTACATTATGAAGCTCCACTGCGGCTGCTCTGCACCCCAGGACTGGGCCCTTAGCCATTGAGCCACCCCTGCAACTGGGGGGGGGGGGACATGGGCGCTAAGGCGCCATTGTTTCGCCCCTGACTGTGCATTGTACTCTTATATGAACTGGAAGCTTTCCGCCTGTAAAGTGACTTGAGCTTGTGGACCTTCCAGAAATGAAAGCCTGCTAAGTCACCATCAACAATTCAACCTGGTGTAATGAAAGATTTTGCAGCCCGTTATATTTTGCAACTTGAGTTGCCATAGAGGACAGTGTATAACTGCGTAGGTGTGATTTCTCTCTGTTAACACGCCGGTAATGTTTTGCAACCACGGATCCAATTGACCTAGAAGGGGGATTGTTCCCTCCAGGGGGAGTTATTAGTTGAGCAAGAAGGGGGGATTGTTCCCTCCAGGGGGCGTTATTAGTTGTGCAAGAGGAGGGATTGTTCCCTCCAGGGGGAGTTATTAGTTGAGCAAGAGAGGGGATTATTCCCTCCAGGGGGAGTTATTAGTTGAGCAAGAGGAGGGATTGTTCCCTCCAGGGGGAGTTATTAGTTGAGCAAGAGAGGGGATTATTCCCTCCAGGAGGGTTATTAGTTGAGCAAGGGTGGGATTGGTTCCTCCAGGAAGGGGGGGTTAGTTGAGCAAGAGGGGGGATTCTTCCCTTTAGGGGGGGTTATTAGTTGAGCAAGAGGGGGGATTATTCCCTCCAGGAGGGTTATTAGTTGAGCAAGGGGGGGATTGTTCCCTCCAGGGGGGGGGTTAGTCGAGCAAGAGGGGGGATTATTGCCTCCAGGGGGGGGTTACTAGTTGAGCAAGAAGGGGGATTATTCCCTCCAGGGGGGTTATTGGCATTATTAGTTGAGCAAGAGGGGAAATTATTCCCTCCAGGGGGCGTTATTAGTTGAGCAAGAGGAGGGATTATTCCCTCCAGGGGGGTTAATAGTTGAGCAAGAGGGGGGATTATTCCCTCCAGGGGGGGTTATTAGTTGAGCAAGAAGGGGTATTGTTCCCTCCACGGGGAGGTCATTAGTTGAGCAAGAAGGGGGATTGTTCCCTCCAGGGGGGAGGTTATTAGTTGAGCAAGAGGGGGATTTTTTCCTCCAGGGGGCGTTATTAGTTGAGCAAGGGGGGGATTATTCCCTCCGGGGGGTTATTAGTTGAGCAAGAGGGGGGATTATTCCCTCCAGGGGGGTTATTAGTTGAGCAAGGGGGGGTTTGTTCCCTCTAGGGGGGGGGTCAGTTGAGCAAGAGGCGGGATTGTTCCCTCCAGGGGGGAGGGGTTATTAGTTGAGCAAGAGAGGGGGATTATTCCCTCGGGGGGGGGGGGGGGTTATTAGTTGAACAAGAGGGGGGATTGTTCCCTCCAGGTGGGGTTATTAGTTGAGCAAGAGGGAAGGGTTCTGTGTGAGAATAGGGTTTGGTTGGGTTGAAATCAATGGTCAGGTTGCACTTTCTGATAGCTATAACTATAAATAAGTGCGACCGGTTGCAAAATGTGATAAAGCTGTAAAAAATGCCACTACACTGGAACGCTGGCTTCTGTATTTTCTGTTGTGTGGGGAAGAATGAATAAAGAGAGAGCTGTTTGAAGGGTTAAGTTCCACAGAGCAGGTGGGCGTCTGTACAGAAGCCTGAAGGTTAGCTGCTGCCGCATCTGTGTAACAGGATTCCCACATGGCAGGACCAGGAGTGCAGGGGTTAAAGCTGCCTCTGGGAGAATTCCTCAGAGAGTGAATTCCTCTTGAGCTTCTTCTCTCCTCCTTCAGCAGTGACATAATGTCAGAACCTGCTTATTCACACTCCAGCCTGATTAACAAATGCAGGAGCGCAGAAAGTTTCGCAAATGGTGAATCTGCTGCTCGTAGCAACTGATCAGACTTCATTGTTCAAATGCGTCAAGCTATCTGCAGTGGCGTAGCTAAGGAGCTGTGGGCCCCGATGCAAGTTTTACAATGGGGCCCCCCAAGCACTCTACACATAACAATTGATACGGAGCACCAAAACCTGCCAATGGCAACTACAGTGTCAGAGGTGCAAGAAGGGGATGGGGAACAGCTTGTTAATGATTACCACTATTCAAAGCATCTACAGAAGTGATTATTGCCAACACAGGACCAATAGAGAGCTAATACTGTAGTTGAGAGGGGGCCTTTCGAGGGCCCCTTTGACCCAAGGGCCCGGATGCAGTCACTACCTCTGCACCCCTATTGCTACGCCCCTGGCTATCTGACCGACTGCTTGGATTCTGATTCTGGTAAATGATAAAGAGGCCCTAGTGGTTTCTGGTTCCTGCAAATGTTAAAGGGACCTT
The DNA here is from genome assembly GCF_040937935.1 of Hyperolius riggenbachi. NCBI lineage: Eukaryota > Metazoa > Chordata > Amphibia > Anura > Hyperoliidae > Hyperolius > Hyperolius riggenbachi. Next base: position 14,927,284 of record NC_090657.1, on the reverse strand, counting down.
GAGCAGTGACTGAAATTAAAAGATTTCACTTACCTGGGGCTTCCTCTAGCCCACCGTAGGCTGCGAGGTCCCCCGGCATCCTCCTGGCTCATCTCCATCTGCCTCTGCCGGCTCCCGTTACCGGTGACACCCAGGATGGCTTTTCCTGGATCCTGACACATGGTGTCATCACGCCGGCCACTACATGTCATCACGCCGGCCGCCATGATGCACGTAGTGGCCGGCGTGATGACACCATGCGTCAGGATCCAGAAAGAGCCGGCCGACACCCGGCCGAGTGTCACCGGTAACGGGAGCCGGCGGAGGCAGACGGAGATGAGCCAGGAGGACGCCGGGGGACCTCACAGCCTACGGTGGGCTGGAGGAAGCCCCAGGTAAGTGAGATCTTTCAATTTCTGTCACTGCTCAAGGTCCCTTTAAGGTGGCCACACATCTATCGAATCGTATGAGAATTGGTGCCACCATTGGTGTTAGCCCATCGGCCTTGGTTTACTGTTTACACCCAGACAATGTACATCATTGCTCATTACCCATTGTTTTTGTTCTTCTCTGTCTTTTTGACTATTTGTGGCATTCCTTACCCCAATTCCCCCCCCCCCCCCCCCCGGTAATGCCTAACCCTAATGCGTGCATACACGGCTCATTTAGTGCGCCGGATCGAGCCAGCGGCTCGATGCCGGCGCATCCCCGCTCATCCGCGCGTGCACACGGATCGATTGCCGCTTGTCCCCGCCAACGCTTCCTTATCACCGCTCGATTCCCTGCCATTGTCTGCTGGCGGGAATCGAGCCGGCGCGGGTCGAGCGGCATGATCGGGCCAGCTGAATATATTATCAGCTGGCCGGATCAGCTGGACGATACACGGTACAGAAACGTACCGTGTATCCCCAGCATAAGACCCAGTGATGCGAAATCCTGAGATCCCTCCTGCTGCTGCCTAACCATAATACACTCCAACCCCTCCCCTTCCAGAAGCCAAGTCTTAAGACCCCCCATCTCTATCTACCATTAATATGGCAGCTGGATAATATGGGAGCTGGTAGATAGGTAAATTGTAGGTGCAAAGCAGTTACAAATTGCAGGCATCTCTGGCAGCCAAGTCACCTGTAACAGCGGCTATTAACATAGTCGCCTATGACTGCGCCCACTTAACCTGGATGCCTCCAATGCCAAAATTAACTGCTTTGCTTTAAAGCGGGATTGTCACCATAAAAATAAAATTTCAACAGCAACTGGTCTGAGTGTATTAAATGATAAAGATGCTAATCCTGCATTCAAAATTTTCAAAACTTTTTCTGCTGTTATGGTTTGGACTTATCACATACTTTAGGAGCACTGGCCCTTTATTAGTCAGTGCTAAACAGTTGCATGCTGGGGGTTCTTTTTATCTATAATATATTCCTCCTCTTCCATTTATTTCCCTGCCTAGCTGCTTATCTGAAACACGATCCCCTGCTCACTTGTGTTTACAAGCAAGGCTGAGGTGACTCAGCGATTGGAGGAGAAAAGAAAAAAAAGTTAAGGGCAGAAATGACATCACGAGTTAGCCTAAACTGTGGGCAAAAGACATGGTTCCCACCAGGAACAGAATTCTCTTCATTTTGTATATAAAATTCACTGAAATCAAAACATGGACACTACAGTACAATGTATGTGTTATGTAAGTAGATCAAGTATTTATCTACTTATATATGTGTTTTTTCCCTGGCATAGTATGGCTGATCCTACTGCTTTAAGGTGCCCATAAACATCAGAGAGCATAGGTGTATTGCGGGAATGATAAGACTCTCCTTGGAGCAATGCTATGAGGCCTCATTCACACTCAAGAGCTTTCAGCACATGTTTCGCACTTTGCTGATCACCAAGAACAGCACAAATAATCCTCTGGGATTACTCACAATGCAGTTTTTTTTTTTTTTTGCGCATTTACAATTTCCGCTGATTTCAAATATGCTGCATGCTGCATTTTCCTGGCGATTGTATCATGAGTGTCATTCACTAGAATGAGAATCGCAAAGCTTAATTTCTAAAAAAAAATCACAGAAAATAGCAATGGAAAATCACAACAGCTATTTGCACTTCTGAGTGTGAATAGAGCCTTACTGACACACACATAAAGAGGAACAATATCATCTATTATCCGAGGTCAGCCTCAGTAAGTTACATGAAGGTACAGATACAATAGAGCAGATCGATCAAACAGACAACTATTCCAGAAAAGTGGAGCTTAGAGCCTCCAAATGTTCTTGCACTGGTTTTGATAAATCTGATAAATGTGTATGATATGGACTTGCCTGCTTTTTTTATGAACCTTTCACACCACATATATGACACGTCTGATCTTTATGTGTGGTCTGAAGTAAGTACTTCCCCTAGTAGTGAGCTCCTCACTGTGATCAGAAGACCCTAGCTAAGCTGAAACTGGGAGATTTCTGAGCTCTCTCAAATTCTAAGGTTCATACACACCAGAAACAGCCTTATCAGTCTGCCGACAGCGCGCACACACGTGCAACTGTCGGCGGAATGTCAGCCTAGCGGGAGCGTCTGACGGACCCCTCGTTGCTGGCTGTATGGCGTCTGTACGCACCTTTAAGTCCCATACAACTTTTGTTGTGAAACAAGTTGTAACAACTAAAAAAAGTCTTTTGCTATATATGCTGATAAGACTGATAAGAAGTCAAACCAACTGTTGGATGGACTTCTTATCAGTGTTATCAGCTTTTTGAACAATAGCAAAATACTTTTTTTAGGTTTTTCAACTTGTTTCACAACAAAAGCTGGTTGACAATTGTGCTGCATAAAAGACCGCAGTTGAGCGTGTGAATGGGGCTTAACAGACAAGCTTGCCAGATAGTTGGGCAGATAGTTGGTAGGTGTGTATGAAACTCAAAGGACTTATCAGACATGGATGATCAGGAGTACAATACTCTTCACATGAGATAACACCCAAAGGTGAATCTGTTAATGCTTTCTTGTGACTTAAGGTGCGTACACACGCACTACTGTAATGAACGATGTGGAGTGGATCGTTCAGAAACAGCCTTATCAGTCTGCAGAAAGACTGTACACACGCACTACTGTCGGGAGAACACCCACCCAGCGGGAGGGTCTGACGGACCCGTCGTTCATTACAGTAGTGCGTGTGTACGCACCTTTAGGGACCGAAACTACTAATTTTTCCTTCCCCCGATACAGGGGACTATACTTCGGATCAGGTGTTTTGTAGCTACACTTGTTATGGGTGTGAAAATCATGATGGCCACACCTGTTTTATGACTCTTGTAAGATGGACCCCCAAGGCCGTGATGGGCGCCAAGGGGAGACAAGGGAACATTGGGGGCCTCCTGATAGTTTCGCTGGGGGGAGGACATGAAGTGTTGTTACTCCACTGGTCTGCACTATCTAAAGGCACCAATCCAGGGCAGATGTCTAAACTAAAAGAAAGTAGAGGAGTTCCCCGTATCCACCAATCATATGTAAAGCATGGATTAGCAAATACAAGATAATGGTGATTGGTTGCTAGAGACACCTGTTTGTTAGAGATGTAGCGAACGGTTCCAGGCGAACTTTGGGGGTTCTCGTTCGCCTGGTCCAAGCGAACTTTTGCGGAAGTTCGATTCGCCCCATAATGCACTATGAGGGTAAACTTTGACCCTCTGCATCAAAGTCAGCAGGCACATTGTAGCCATTCAGGCTACACTAAGCCCTGGAGCCACTCCCCTCCCCCTTATATAAGGCAGCCTCCGGCGGCCATTACAGTCACTCGTGTGCCTGCTAGAGAGAGGAAAGGGACAGCTGCTGCAGACTTGTTCTTCTAGGGACAGATTAGTTAGGCTCTTGGCTTGCTCCTGGCTGATTGTTATTGCTAAAATAGCACCCCTCAACAGCTCTTTTGAGAGCTCTAATGTTTTCCTGATGTGTTGTTTTTTTTGTGTGTGTTGCTCACTGACATTATACAGCCCTATCTGTTGCAGCTGGACCTTGGTAATTGTTATTACTGTGCCAGCCAGGCCCTGCCTAACTATCTATACTGGGACACCTACCTATGCCTACCTAACTACTGGGGCACCTACTTACCTATACGGGGACACCTACCTACCTATACTAGGGGACCTACCTATGCCTGCCTACCTATACTGGGACACCTACCTATGCCTACCTAACTACTGGGGCACCTACTTACCTATACGGGGACGCCTACCTACCTACCTATACTAGGGGACCTACCTATGCCTACCTACCTATACTGGGTCTCCTACCTATGCCTAGCTAACTACTGGGTCTCCTAGCTTTGTCTAGCTAACTACTGAGGCACCTACCTATGCCTACCTACCTATACTGGGACTTCTACCTATGCCTACCTACCTATACTGGGACTCCTACCTATGCCTAGCTAACTACTGGGACACCTACTGTACCTATGCCTGCTAACTACTGGGACACCTACCTATGCCTACCTACCTATACTGGGTCATCTACCTATGCCTAGCTAACTACTGGGACACCTACCTATGCCTACCTACCTATACTGGGACTCCTACCTATGCCTACCTACCTATACTGGGACTCCTACCTATGCCTACCTAACTACTGGGACACCTACCTATGACTAGCTAACTACTGGGACACCTACCTATGCCTACCTACCTATACTGGGTCTCCTACCTATGCCTAGCTAACTACTTGGTCTCCTACCTATGTCTAGCTAACTACTGAGGCAACTACCTATGCCTACCTACCTATACTGGGACTTCTACCTATGCCTACCTACCTATACTGGGACTCCTACCTATGCCTAGCTAACTACTGGGACACCTACCTATGCCTAGCTAACTACTGGGATACCTACCTATGCCTACCTACCTATACTGGGTCTCCTACCTATTCCTAGCTAACTACTGGGACACCTACCTATGCCTACCTACCTATACTGGGTCTCCTACCTATGCCTAACTAACTACTGGGACACCTACCTATGCCTACCTACCTATACTGGGACTCCTACCTATGCCTACCTACCTATACTGGGACTCCTACCTATGCCTAGCTAACTACTGGGACACCTACCTATGCCCACCTACATACAAGAAGATAATAAGGTCGTTGCTTCATTGTGGACAGACCAAATTTGATCAGCTGGACAGTCACTGTTGTTCTATCATTGAGCTACCACAGCCCGGTGACCATATGGGCTTGAAAACTGCCACGGCCTACACTCTCGCCATGGTGCGCACCAGTCCAGCATGGCCGTCACTACACAAACAGCTGTTTGCGGTGCGTTACACAGTGAGTTTAGAGTGTCATTGTGAAGCGGTACTCTAATTACACTCCCTGATTGATGTATACACATGCAAGATGTTTGAAAGCACGTTAGGCCTGCAATTTAGCATTCAATGTCATTTCTGCCCTTAAAACGCTGCTCTGCGTCACATCCAGATTTTTCCCCGGGACTTTTGGCGTGTATCCCACTCCGCCATGCCCCCCTCCAGGTGTTAGACCCCTTGAAACATCTTTTCCATCACTTTTGTGGCCAGCATATTTTTTTCTATTTTTCAAAGTTCGCATCCCCATTGAAGTCTATTGCGGTTCGCGAACTTTTCGGCGAACCGAACCTTCCGCGAAGGTTCGCGAACGGAAAATCGGAGGTTCGCGACATCTCTATTGTTTGTTTGTTTTATGCCTATATCAAGTCTCTCCCATAAAGATTCTGACTGCTGCTCTATGTGATTGTTATAGTCTATATGCAGTGCGGACATCAGTACACATGGCTAGCTTGATACTGTGATTTATGGAAGTCTGTTTACTGCCTGATGAAAGCAGATGTTACAGCAGGCAGTGATATTTTTATTGTGCTTTTCAAGTCCCTCCCGCGGTGTACAGTTATGCCTTTGAGAATTATAGTATGGCTATTAATATCTATGCTGTTCTAGTAAACAGAGAGCATAGCCAGCAGAGCGGCCGGGGTACGGCCTGTACTGGAGGCTTCATTGTTTTCTCAATGGCTTCTTTTTAAAGGGAACCTGAAGTGAGAGGGATATGAAGGCTGCCATATTTATTTCCTTTTAAAGCGGACCTGAACTCAGAACTTCCTTTCTGCTCTAAAAGATACGCAACAGCATAATAAGTTTTAAAGAAAAACATTTATGTGTTACAGCCTATACAAATCCTGCAATAAATCTGCAGTTTGTCTACTTCCTGCTGTCATGGAAGCAGACATATTGTTAACATCCCGTGTTTACAAATTAGCTGCTTCCTGAGCTGACACAGCTGAGAGATCAAATTACAACTTGAGATTAGTCACAGATGAGGGGGAATCAGACAGGCTAAACTCTCTAAATAAATATGGGGTGCATTTCTCTGTTTTCCTTTTGTCCTGTGCAGGTCCACTTTAAAGAGGACCTCCATGCTAATAAAAAAAAAAAAACCTTCAGTGGCAGTAAATTTAATGCTGTAAATAACTTGGCTTTTTTTCTCGGAGGAGAGAGGGGAGGCGGGGCCAAGCAGCGGAAGTGCAGTGATGCGGGGACTTCGGGGCGGCTTCATGGGACAAGACTCCAAAGGTAAATATAACATTTCTATACAGCAGCGCTGACAATTTTCTTTTATTTATTTATTTATTTTTTTGCACGGAGATCCTCTTTAAGTCAAACGTCTGTTCTGCATATGCTTGCTCAGGGTCTATGGCTAGAAGTATTAGAGACAGAAGCAGGTCAGCCAGGCAATCTGCATTATTTAAAGGATACCGGAAGTGACATGTGACATGATGAGATAGACGTGTTTAGGTACATTGCCTAGCACACAAATAACTATGCTGTGTTCCATTTTTTCTTACTCTGACTGAAAGAGTTAAATATCAGGTATGTAAGTGGCTGACTCAGTCCTGACTCAGACAGAAAGTGACTACAGTGTGACCCTCACTAATAAGAAATTCCCCTTTTTATCTCTTTCTTGCTCCCAGAAGCCATTTTCTGCTAGGAAAGTGTTTTATAGTTGAAATTTCTTATCAGTGAGGGTCACACTGTAGTCACTTCCTGTCTGAGTCAGGATTGAGTCAGCCACTTACATACCTGATATTTAACTCTTTCAGACAGAGAAAGAAAAAAAGGAACACAGCCTAGTTATTTGTGTGCTAGGCACGGTACATACACATGTCTATCTCATCATGTGACATGTCACTTCAGGTATCCTTTAAAAGGCAATACATATGGCAGCCTCTATATCCCTCTTAGGTCAGTTGTACTTTAAGTCATTTTCCTCTATCAGAATCCGAAACATTTATTTTGCCAAGCATGATGGAGTCATGACTGGAATTGGGTTTGGCACAATACATAGCTCAATGTGGAGGATAGAGGTAGATAGATAGATAGATAGATAGATAGATAGATAGATAGATAGATAGATAGATAGATAGATAGAGAAAAGTACATTATTGCAGTTAACAGTGCAAGGAGAGACAACCTAACAAACAACTATAAACATCACGCAAGCATTACCAAAAAGAAAGCGTCTAATCAGTTAGTCATTGGGCCGGCTGACTCTTTCACCCAGCCCTGTTGGGGAAGGAAGAATGTGGAGGGAGTTCAGGGAATTTCAGATGAAATTCAATGTTGACAAGTGTAAAGTCATGCATTTTGGTTGTACCAATGGTCTAGCACCATACAAAATAAATGGGATACAGTTGGGGACATCAAACTTGGAGAAGGACTTAGGAGTACTCATCGACAACAAGTTAAATAATCGTACTCAATGCCAAGCCGCTGCAGCTAAAGCTAACAAAATTTTGGGATGCATTAAAAGGGAAATAAAAACTTGAGATGCTAGCATAATATTGCCCCTGTTTAACTCTCTAGTAAGGCCACATCTGGAATATGGAATTCAGTTCTGGGCACCACATTACAGGAAGGATATTGCAGTTTTAGAGCAGGTGCAGAAACGAGCAACAAAATTAATACGTGGGATGGAAGGTCTCACTTACCAAGAAAGGTTAGATAAACTGGGTTTATTTAGTCTAGAGAAAAGACGCCTTAGAGGAGATCTAATTAACATGTATAAATACATCAGAGGACAATATAATAGCTTGGCGGATGAGCTTTTTGTCCCTAGGCCTTCTCAAAGGACTAGAGGACATGATCTGCGCGTGGAGGAAAAACGTTTCAGCCATTTTTTTTAGGAAAGGGTTCTTTACAGTAAGAGTGATTAAGATGAGGAATGCATTGCCACAGGAAGTCGCTATGGCAAACTCTATACCTGCATTTAAAGGGGGCTTAGATGCTTTCCTTGCGTTGAAAGACATCCATGGCTACAATTACTAGGTTATGCCTAATGAGGTTGATCCAGGGATTTTATCTGATTGCCATCTGGGGAAACAGTAAAAAAGGGCGCAGGTGGCTAGTGGACAAATCGGGCGCCGCCATTCACTCCCATATTAATTATCGTTTACTGGGCGCCGAACAGGAAAAAAGGGCGCCCGAGAACAATAACGTTTTCCAACGGCGCCCGAAGATTTTTCATGTTTTATAACTGCTTGTGATGATTTACGTTTTCTATTTAAATAAAACATTATTTTAAATGTTATTCCTTACTGTTTGTAAAACATTATTATTCACGAAACAAAGCGATCAGTACGTAACGTAAATTGTAATATATTTTATGTGATTACTAAGGAGAGGGTCTTAGGTTTAGGCACCAACAGGGGGTCTTAGGTTTAGGCAACACCAGGGGGGTCTTAGGTTTAGGCACCAACAGGGGGGTCTTAGGTTTAGGCACCAACAGGGGGGTCTTAGGTTTAGGCACCAACAGGGGGGTCTTAGGTTTAGGCACCAACAGGGGGGTCTTAGGTTTAGGCACCAACAGGGGGGTCTAGCGGTTAGGGGTAGGTACAGGGAGGGTTACTTAGTATTTTTTTTTTAACGTTATTATACGTTTCACTTTTTAAACGGAAGATTAACGTTTTTACAATTGCCGATTTCATGCACATTATTTAATGATTTATAACTTTATAAAACATTCATTTTAAACGAAATACAGTACAATATATTTTTAAACGTTATCTATGCTTATCGTTTAAAACCCCGCGCCCTTTTTTCCCAGCGCCCCTTTTTAACGTACGCGCCATCTGGAGTCGGGAAGGAATTTTTTGCCTTTTGGGGCAAATTGGACCATACCTTGTAGGGGTTTTTCGCCTTCCTCTGGATCAGCAGGGATAGATGAGGGAGCAGGCTGGTGTTGTACTTTGTTCTTTGGTTGAACTCGATGGACGTATGTCTTTTTTCAACCCAAATAACTATGTAACTATATGTACAGCAAAGGTAGCACCAAACAATCATATGGTAAACATGTAACAGAGCACATGACATAAGTATTAGTGCACTAGGTATCTGCAGAATCAGGGAGGGAGGAGATGAAATAGTCCTATTTAGTTCTAAATAGAACTATTGACCTTTCCCTATCTCCCTCTGCTCTAAGAAGTTGTATTCTGCCAGGAAGACTTTTATGACTGTAATTTGCTTATCCGTGATGATTACTATATTCCTGACCAGGTACCAACAAGACAGAAGCTGTCACTTCCATGCCTGGAAATTAACGCTTTCAGGTAGCAAAATAATACAAGTAAAACAGCCTGGTTATTAATGTTTTGCACTGTACATGTAAAGAATAGCGGAGATGCCACCGCATGGGCAAGCGACATGGCGGCCATCTCCACGTTCCAGCCGGCGGCTTCTGCCGCGCAGCTACATGCTGCTGGTTCGCCTGGTCCTTCTAGTGCACACAGATTAAGAGCTACGCAAGCGCGCCAGGCGACAGGACCTTTATGCAAGTAGAAGGGGAGTCAGCTGATCAAGCCGATCAGCTGACTCCAGCTATGCTCTGGATTGGCTGAGTGACTGGGGCGGCGCTGTAGAGCTCCCTCAGGAGATCATCTTGCAGCACAGTCAGTGGTCCCTGCTTCTCAGGGGTCCACAGGCTGCAGTACAGTCTGATTCCCTGCGCCTCAGGGAATCCTTGGCTGTAGTACAGTCATAAACACTCATTCCACCTGTGACCTCACTTGCAGCACAGTCAGTGGTTCCTGCTCCTCAGGTGTCCACTGGCTGCAGTACTATCTGAATTCCCTGCTTCTCAGGGAATTCTTGGCTGCAGTATAGTCTGTATTCCCTGCTCCTCAGGGGATCCAAGGCTATTGCTTAGTCTTGATCACCTGTCCTCCAGGTGATCATACTCTCTAAAACCGTCAGTGGTCCCTGCTTCTCAGACGTCCACTGGCTGCAGTGCAGTCTGCATCCCTTGCCCCTCAGGGGATCCTTGGCTGCAGTATTGTCTGTATCTCCCGATCCTCGGGAGATAACTTCTCTTATTGCTGTTGCACCAAACACAATACCACATTAGGTGTCCTGTGTCTAGCTATACTAGTATTATTGGTGATTCTGCAGGTCACCAATAATCAGAAAAATCTGTGTTGCTGACACCAATCGTTACAGTACATATGCATGTTTATCCCATCATGTCACATGTCACCTTTGGTACACTGTAAGTAAACCAAGAGTCTTATCTATATGCCATACATACCTCACAATCCTTGCAAGATCCCTTGTAATGAATGTATCTGGATGACACTTACACTTGCAAAAAATATCTCTACCTCCTTCTGATTGCATTGTCAGTCAACAAGAATAGAGTCTGAAGAATATTTACTAGATGAAAGCTTACTGTTTTTCTTTTAAATTAGCTTATAAATGGTATTATCCTGATTCAAAACTGGTAGAGTCCTCAGACACAGGCTGGGGGCTGGAATGAATTGTCTGTGATCTGTCCACACAAGAGCAGCTTGCTAGCAAGTAAAAGATTAAAGCATGCCAGCCAAGTACATCTGTTGGTAATTTTTCTTCCATAATAGCACCATCATTTGAACAATCTGCTCTGCTCAAAAGCCTCTGAGTTCTGTTGGTAATGTTTATATATTTCTATCTTTGCTACTATCACTATGTTCCTAATCTATATATGCACCGTAGGGCGTGACGTATGCGGAAGCCGGAGCGGTAGCCCGGCATTATAAATTTACCCGATAACGGGCTTAACACCGCGCACGGAGCCTCGGAAGAAGCTCATCTCTGAGCGAAACAGCTGTCAGGCGGACCGCTGCTCCCACACTACCCCACAGCTAGGAACAGTAAAGGGTATGTCATTGCATGTATAGAATTGATGGACCTGTCTGTATGATCAGGTGAATGGATACAATAAATGACAAATATGCTTAACCTTTACATGTAGTGCCGGATGGTTCAATCTTCTTGCTATATATACATTTGATGTTTACTTCAGCATCCTGAGCACACAGAAGCTAAATACCCTGACCCCTCCTGATCTAACTGCCACCTCTATGCTTGTCCCATGACCGCAGTGCCAGTCTGTCTTTTTTTCTTTATTTTTTGAAAGTAATTTTGTTGTGTTACAGGATGACAATAAAGTGCTTGAATCAGCGCATGCGCTGGCGTACACACACGCCACTTGCAGGTGCACTCCAGTGGCTGGGAGCATTCTGCCCAAGAGCAGTGCTAGTGCGCCTGCATAGAATTCTCCTGGCCACGAGAGTGTGACCGTGAGCAGTGTGTGCGCCTGCACATGCGCAGAAGAAGCCGATCTGGCCAGGTTCCCGCCCACTACGAAGGGATCAGCTGATGAGTGGGTCAGAGAGAGGGACACAGGGATTTCTAGGGACTGGAAGAAGCTACAGGTAAGTCAAACTTTATTTTTTTAGGTTCCTTCATGTATCCTGTGAGGTCCTGAGAGAATACTAATAAATATAGGATGTAGGGAAGTATCTTCCTGTAGTACTTCTTTCTAATCGATAAATACACCTTAGCTTGGTAGTGGGGTATTAGTAAAAATGAAATATGTCACTAGAAAATACCAATCACATAGCTCCGTTATGTCACTAGAACGTACCTATCTTCTTATCACTGGCATTGTTTGGCTGTATTTGATATTCCCTGGCCTGCTTGTTGTTCATAATATCTGCATGTTATATCTGTATCTGCATGTTGTTGATATCTGCATCTCATTGATATCTGCATCGCATTGATATCAGTATCTTATTGGTAATATCAGTAAATCATTGGAATTTGCCTGACTTGCTTGCTTAGCAAATTACTGTATATTGTTGGCCAATGTTTTTCACTTAAAGGATAACCGAAGTGACGTGACATGATGAGATAGACATGTGTATGTACAGTGCCAAGCACACTAATAACTATGCTGTGTTCCTTTTTTTTCTTTCTCTGCCTGAAAGAGTTAAAAATCAGGTATGTAAGTGGCTGACTCAGTCCTGAGTCAGAGACAGGAAGTTACTAAAGCGTGACCCTCACTGATAAGAAATTCCCCTTTTTATCTCTTTCTTGCTCTCAGAAGTCATTTTCTCCTAGGAAAGTGTTTTATAGTTGGAGTTTCTTATCAGTGAGGGTCACACTGTAGTCACTTCCTGTCTGAGTCAGGACTGAGTCAGCCACTTACATACCTGATATTTAACTCTTTCAGAAAGAGAAAGAAAAAAAGGAACGCCGCATAGTTATTTGTGTGCTAGGCACGGTACATACACATGTCTATCTCATCATGTCACATGTCACTTCGGGTATCCTTCAAAGGGACCCTGAACATACAAAAAAATGAAATCTGAACTTACCTGGGGCTTCCTCCAGACCCCCATAGCCCATGAGGTCCCATGCTCCGGGTTCCCTTTGGGCTCCCGCTGGTGGTGCACAACTCTTGTATCGCCCAACTTTGCCGGGAGTCGTTCGCAACTGCGCATCCAGCTCAATCATGCGCCTATCGCAGTAAGCGTTCTGGGCAAGTGCCCTTCATTCTTTCAAGAACCGCACAGAAAGTTCACAGCGACAGCCACGTGATCGAGCTGGGCATGCAGAAGGGCCATGCATGCGCAGTTGCACACAGCCCCCAGTGAAGTTGCACCGTACCGGAGCCACCAGCAGGAAAACGCAGGTGACCCAGAGGACGCCGTGGGCCCTCACAGGCTGGGGGGGGGCTGGAGAATGTTCCAGGTAAGTTCAGATTTGTGGTGTTTTTTTGGCTCTTCAAGGTCCCTTAAATTGAATTGTCTTGATGTGGGATACAGTGGTATAGGGAGCAGTAATGCTTGCACGTACCATTGCCTGGCGCATCTAATCCATGTACAGTGACCTTTACAAACGAGTGCAGAGACTATGTTTCCCTTCCATCGCACACAGGTATGGTGCAGCACTTGGGATTTATCTGATTATCCTTCCCTGCTACTGTACTACTTTACGCATTGCTGCAAAATGTGTTTTCAATGTTCTTTTTAACAGCCTATCTCATAAATCTACGTTTATAAAATGCAGAATCATAAAATTCAAGCAGCAAGCCATTCTCACACAAAGACTTCCACAATTGGGATTTTTAAACACCATTTAACAAGTGTATCCTACATGATCCGCTGGAATGAGTTAAAGGTTTGGCCTACATAAAACCGATCTTTCAGGTATGGATGAATGTCGGTGTACTGAGCCACGTGCTAATTCATTCAAATATATTGACGGTCTGGTCTCCTGGTTCATTCTACCTCTGCACAGAGCATGCCTGGGTAAAGGGGAAAAAAATCAGATATACTATACAGGATCTTCTCAAAAAATTAGCATATTGTGATAAAGTTCATTATTTTCTGTAATGTACTGATAAACATTAGACTTTCATATATTTTAGATTCATTACACACAACTGAAGTAGTTCAAGCCTTTTATTGTTTTAATATTGATAATTTTGGCATACAGCTCATGAAAACCCAAATTTCCTCTCTCAAAAAATTAGCATATTTCATCCGACCAATAAAAGAAAAGTGTTTTTAGAGCAAAAAAAGTCAACCTTCAAATAATGATGTTCAGTTATGCACTCAATACTTGGCCGGGAATCCTTTTGCAGAAATGACTGCTTCAATGCGGCGTGGCATGGAGGCAATCAGCCTGTGGCACTGCTCAGGTGTTATGGAGGCCCAGGATGCTTCGATAGCGGCCTTAAGCTCATCCAGAGTGTTGGGTCTTGCGTCTCTCAACTTTCTCTTCACAATATGCCACAGATTCTCTATGGGGTTCAGGTCAGGAGAGTTGGCAGGCCAATTGAGCACAGTAATACCATGGTCAGTAAACCATTTACCAGTGGTTTTGGCACTGTGAGCAGGTGCCAGGTCGTGCTGAAAAATGAAATCTTCATCTCCATAAAGCTTTTCAGCAGATGGAACCATGAACCCACTTTTGAACCAAAAACAGCGGCAGAAGTGCCTGACCTGGGCTACAGAGAAGCAGCACTGGACTGTTGCTCAGTGGTCCAAAGTACTTTTTTCGGTTGAAAGCAACTTTTACATGTCATTCGGAAATCAAGGTGCCAGAGTCTGGAGGAAGAGGGAAATGCCAAAATGCCTGAAGTCCAGTGTCAAGTACCCACAGTCAGTGATGGTCTGGGGTGCCATGTCAGCTGCTGGTGTTGGTCCACTGTGTTTTATCAAGGGCAGGGTCAATGCAGCTAGCTATTAGTAGAGATGTCACAAACCTCCTATTTTCGGTTTGCGAACCCCGTTCGCGAACCTTCGCGGATAGTTCGGTTCGCGTAAAAGTTCGCGAACCGCAATAGACTTCAATGGGGAGGCGAACTTTGAAAAATAGAAAAAATTATGCTGGCCACAAAAGTGATGGAAAAGATGTTTCAAGGGGTCTAACACCTGGAGGGGGGCATGGTGGAGTGGGATACATGCCCAAAGTCCCTGGGAAAAATCTGGATTTGACGCAAAGCAGCGTTTTAAGGGCAGAAATCACATTGAATGCTAAATTGCAGGCCTAACGTGCTTTCAAACATCTTGCATGGGTATACATCAATCAGGGAGTGTAATTAGAGTTCTGCTTCACACTGTCACACCAAACTCACTGTGTAACGCACCACAAACAGCTGTTTGCGTAGTGACGACTGTGCTGGACTGGTGCGCACCGTGGCCAGAGTGTAGGCCGTGGCATTTTTCAAGCCCGTATGGTCGCCGGGCAGTGGTAGCTCAATGATAGAACAACAGTGACTGTCCAGCTGATCAAATTTGGTCTGACCACAATGAAGCAACGACCTTATTATATTTTGTGTGCCACCCCCACCCGAGACACTCAAATAGCCGGCGGTCATTGCTTCATTGTGATACGCAAGCCCCTTCACCGCGGCAAGGTAATGATCACGAAGGGGGATGAGCACATGTACATGCCTTTTGTTTTTTTGTTGCAGCCGCCCGCAGTGCAGCCAGAAAAATTAGGCAGGCATGTACACGCACCAGAAAAATTAGTGTAGCGGCCGCTGCTAGCAGCGGCCTTAGAAATTCAGGAAGCCTAGAGTCCTGGACCCTGTTGGTGGTGGCGGAGAAGGCAAGCGGCCTGCAGGCAGAGATGCTGTGTGTGGGGACTGACTTAGTCTTCGGTCGTGCAGTAGCCCTCCGGGATCCATTCCTCATTCATTTTGATAAAGGTCAGGTACTGAACACTGTCGTGACTTAGGCGACTTCTCTTCTCAGTAACTATGCCTCCAGCTGCACTGAAGGTCCTTTCTGACAGGACGCTTGCGGCAGGGCAAGAAAGAAGTTGTATGGCAAATTGGGACAGCTCTGGCCACAGGTCAAGCCTGCGCAACCAATAGTCCAAGGGTTCATCGTCGCTTTTCGCAGTGTCTACATCCACACTCAAGGCCAGGGAGTCGGCTACCTGCCGTTCCAGGCATTGGTGGAGGGTGGATCCGGAAGGACTATGGCGAGGAGTTGGACTAAAGAACGTCCGCATGTCCGACATCACCCTGAGATCGCTGGAGCGTCCTGTCCTTGCCTGCGTGGACTTGGGTGGAGGAGCGTTACTGCCAGTGGTACCTTGATTGCGTTGTGCAGCCACATCACCCTTAAACGCATTGTAAAGCATCATCGACAGCTTGTTCTGCAAGTGCTGCATCCTTTCCGCCTTGTGTTGAGTTGTTAACAGGTCCGCCACTTTGTGCCTGTACCGAGGGTCTAGTAGCGTGGTCACCCAGTACAGGTCATTCGACTTGAGTTTTTTGATATGGGGGTCCCTCAGCAGGCTGGACAACATGAAAGAGGACATCTGCACAAAGCTGGATGCAGACGTACTCTCCATCTCCTCTTGCTCTTCCTCAGTGACGGGATGCAACTCCTCTTCCTCCCCCCAGCCACGAACAATACCACGGGAACGTGGAGCAGCAGAAGCCCCCTGTGACGGCTGCCGCGGTTGTTCTTCTTCCGCCGCCTCTTCCTCCTCCACAGAAACACCTTCCTCATCATCACCATCATCAGAGTCTGACTCCTCTCCTTCCCCACACGACTCCTCTTCTTCCTCCTCCTCCTCCCCCCCTCTGTGCTGCCACAGGTGTTCTGGGAACATCGGGTTCGGGTGTAAATGGCTCCCACGACTCCTGCTGCCGTAACTCTTCTCGTTCACGCTCCTCCACAGCTGTATCCACCACTCTACGCACGCCACGCTCCAGGAAGTAGGCGTAGGGGATCAAGTCGCTGATGGTGCCCTCATCGCGACTCACCAGTTTGGTCACCTCCTCAAAGGGCTCCATGACCCTGCATGCATTTTGCATCAGTGTCCAGTTGTTGGGCCACAGCATCCCCATCCTCCCAGATTGTGTCCTTGTACTGTAATGATACAGGTACTGGGTGACGGCTTTCTCCTGGTCTAGCAGGCGAGAGAACATCAGCAGGGTGGAATTCAAGCGAGTCGGGCTATCGCAAATCAGGCGTCTCACCGGCAAGTTGTTTCTACGCTTAATGTCCGCAAAGCGTGCCATGGCCTTGTAAGAGCGCCTGAAATGCCCACACAACTTCCTGGCCTGCTTCAGGACGTCCTCTAAGCCTGGGTACTTGGACACAAATCTTTGCACGACCAGATTCAGCACATGTGCCATGCAGGGTATGTGTGTCAGCTTTCCCAAATTCAACGCAGCAATGAGATTGCTGCCGTTGTCACACACCACGTTGCCGATCTCAAGCTTGTGCGGGGTCAGCCATTGCTCCACCTGTTTGTTAAGAGCAGCCAGGAGAGCTGCTCCAGTGTGACTCTCGCTTTCAGGCAAGACATGTCTAACACTGCGTGACACCGTCGTACCTGGCATGCAGCATAGGCCCTGGGGTGCTGGGGCTGTGTAGCTGGAGAGGAGATCACGGCACCAGCCGAGGAGGAGGAGGATGGCGACAGCGAAGCGGTGGTAGCAGGTGGAGAGGAGGTGGCTGGAGGCCTGCCTGCAAGCCGTGGAGGTGTGACAAGTCGGTCCGCTGCGCAGCCACGTACTCCCTGCTTGCTGCCATCGGTCACCAGGTTGACCCAATGGGCTGTGTATGTAATGTAGTGGCCTTGCCCGTGCTTGGCAGACCAGGCATCCGTGGTCAGGTGGACCCTTGACCCAACGCTGTGTGCCAGAGATGACACCACTTGCCTCTCAACTGCACGGTACAGTTTGGGTATGGCCTTTTGTGAAAAATAATTGCGGCCTGGTATCTTCCACTGCGGTGTACCAATGGCCACAAACTTACGGAAAGCCTCCGACTCCACCAGCTTGTATGGTAATAGCTGGCGAGCTAATAGTTCCGCCACGCCAGCTGTCAGACGCCGAGCAAGAGGGTGACTGGCAGACATTTTCTTCTTACACTCAAATACTTCCTTCACGGACAGCTGGGTACTGCTGTGGGCAGAGGAGAAGGAACCGCTGAAGGGAAGAGGCGGTGTGGAGGAGGGTGGCTGTAAAGGTGCAAGGGAGAAAGTGGATGAAGACGATACACCAGAAGGAGGAAGAGGAGAAGGAGGGTGGCTCGTCTTTTGAGGGGTGCTGCTTTTCCTCAGGTGTTCTTGCCATAGCTGTTTGTGCCTTCTCTCCAGGTGACTTCGTAAGGCACTTGTCCCTACGTGAGAGTTGGCCTTTCCACGGCTCAATTTTTGCTGGCAGAGACAACAGATGGCTTTGCTCCGATCTGAGACACACACGTTAAAAAATTTCCAAACCGCTGAGCCCCCCTGGGATGATGGCGCTACGGTGGCATCAGCAGCTGACGTTGAAGGGCATGTTGGCTGGCTGGCCATAGCTGGCGATACATGGTGCCGGACACTGCCCACAGCTGTTTCTGAGGACGAGCTCCCTCTGCTTCTATCATGGAGTCGTCTGCTCCTACTCCTCTCTGACTCCTCCTCTGAACTGTCCCCCTGGTCATCTCCTCTACCGGGAACATATGTGGTATCCGTATAATCGTCATCATAATCCTCCTGGCCAGCTGCGCTTTCCTCAGACACCTCCTCAACTGCACCAACTTCAGGTGGTTCATCATCCCCCTCCTCCATACTATCGCCACCTAACTCAGACGTATGAGGTGGTGTACCTGCGCCTTCTTGTTGTTGTTGCAGTAGTGGCTGGGAATCAGTGATTTCACCACCACCACCAAATAACTCCTGCGAAGTGTCAAATGCAGCGGATGTGGTGCTTGTTGTAGCGCTGGTGGCTGCGGGAGATGAGGTGTTCTGTGTTAAATACGCAAGCACCTCCTCGCGATTTTGGGAAGTGATGGCACGTGCCTTCTTCTGAGCACTGTATTTTGGGCCAGGTCCGCACGAAATCACAGCAACATCACCTCGCACAGCCACAGACCTGCCGGTGCCTGGTGGACTTCCTCTGGGTCTGCCTCTACCTCTTCCTCTACCTGGTTTGTCCATTTTGTCCATCTCGGGGGTATGCTAGCTATATGCAGTGAGGTGGGTTCACTCAACACAACAGGTAGTTAGATGCAGTGAGCTGGGTTCACTGAACAGTAAAGGTACTTAAGATGCAGTGAGGTGGGTTCTCACTCAACACAACAGGTAGTTAGATGCAGTGAGCTGGGTTCACTGAACAGTAAAGGTACTTAATATGCAGTGAGGTGGGTTCTCACTCAACACAACAGGTAGTTAGATGCAGTGAGGTGGCCAGGTGGGTACACTCAACACAATAGGTAGTTAGATGCAGTGAGCTGGGTTCACTGAACAGTAAAGGTACTTAAGATGCAGTGAGGTGGGTTCTCACTCAACACAACAGGTAGTTAGATGCAGTGAGCTGGGTTGACTGAACAGTAAAGGTACTTAAGATGCAGTGAGGTGGGTTCTCACTCAACACAACAGGTAGTAAGATGCAGTGAGCTGGGTTCACTGAACAGTAAAGGTACTTAAGATGCAGTGAGGTGGGTTCTCACTCAACACAACAGGTAGTTAGATGCAGTGAGGTGGCCAGGTGGGTTCACTCAACACAACAGGTAGTTAGATGCAGTGAGCTGGGTTCACTGAACAGTAAAGGTACTTAAGATGCAGTGAGGTGGGTTCTCACTCAACACAACAGGTAGTTAGATGCAGTGAGGTGGCCAGGTGGGTTCACTCAACACAACAGGTAGTTAGATGCAGTGAGCTGGGTTCACTCAACACAAAGCTAGGTATATGCATTGATGAGGTGGGTTAAGTAAACACAACAGGTACTGGGGTACATGCAGTACTGGGTAGTACAATGTGCAGCTCCCTGTCACACACACAGGTAGTCACTGAATGTGCTGGGCTGCTGGCAGTGGCACACACACTATCAATTAGCAAGGCTGTGCATGCAACAAAAGTGTCAGTTTGACACACAGAAAAAAAAAATATGTACAGGATGAGCTCTGAAAAGAGCTGTTGCTGTTGATGGGTGCTTTAAAAGCAATAATAATCAGTCAGGAGCAAGCAAAGCAGCCTAGAACCTAACTAACCTGTCCCTAGGAGAAAAAGTCTGCAGCAGCTGTCCCTTTCCTCTCTCTAGCAGGCACACGGGTGAGTGTAATGGCCGCCGGACCCTGCCTTATATAAGGGGGTGTGGGGCTCCAGGGCTCAGTGTAGCCTGAATGGCTACAATGTGCCTGCTGACTGTGATGCAGAGGGTCAAAGTTGACCCTCATAGTGCATTATGGGGCGAATCGAACTTCCGCAAAAGTTCGCGCGAACCCCCTAAGTTCGCCTGGAACCGTTCGCCGGCGAACCGTTCGCTACATCTCTAGCTATCAGGAGATTTTGGAGCACTTCATGCTTCCATCATTTTTTGAGATAGGAAATTTGGGTTTCATGAGCTGTATGCCAAAATCATCAATATTAAAACAATAAAAGGCTTGAACTACTTCGGTTGTGTGTAATTGAATCTAAAATATATGAAAGTCTAATGTTTATCAATACATTACAGAAAATAATGAACTTTATCACAATATGCTAGTTTTTTGAGAAGATCCTGTATATTCCAGCGTATAAGACAACTGGGTGTATAAGACGACCCCCACCCAACTTTACCAGTTAAAATATAGAGTTTGGGATATACTCGCCGTATAAGACTACCCCTCTTCCAACGCCCACCAAATAAAAAATTAAAAAAACATCATATACTGGTGCTATGTATGAACAGATACTGGTGTTGTACTGTACGTGGTACCCAGTATATAATAGTATATAGGCGATTGACTGGTTGGATTGGTCATCTCTCCCTCTTCCTAAGTGGATTGGTCAGCTCTCCTTGTCTACCTGTTTATCAGAGCAGTATGGAAGAAGAGATCGCGCTGTGCCCATAAACACGCCTCTTTCACTCTTCTGGCCCCGCCCTTGTATCCTATTTACTTCCTTCTCCACCTCTCAGATCTCGCACTACAGTCCTCAGCAGCGAGATCTGAGAGGCGGTAACAGGATAGGGAGTATCACCCGGCATCAATGACAACGGGCGTATAAGACGACCCCTGACTTTGCAGAAGATTTTCAAGGGTTAAAAAGTAGTCTTATACGCCAGAATATATAGTAAATACTATTTTCATAACTATAATCTTATCAATCCCCCCCCCCCACCTTCCACCACCCACTCCACACACACTTCCTAAGGTGGCCACTAATGGTCCAATATCATGCGAAAAATTGTTTGAGCGATCAGAAATTCTGATCGGAAGAAAAATTGTTCACTACACCATCAACTAGTGTTGGGCGAACAGTGTTCGCCACTGTTCGGGTTCTGCAGAACATCACCCTGTTCGGGTGATGTTCGCGTTCGGCCGAACACCTGATGGTGTTCGGCCTTTTAAGTTCGTGTTCGCCCCGAACTTCTAATGGCCGCCGAACAGGGCCGAACAGGGCCCCTGTTCGGCCGAACAGGGCCCTGTTCGGCCGAATACTGCCCCCCTATGGGGTCGCAGGCATAAGGGGGGAGCATGCCCCGATCGCGGGGGGGGGGTCGGAAATTCCCCCCACCCCCTCCGCTAGCGCTCCCCCCTCTGCCCGCTTCCCCATACAAAAGTTTAAGCAAAGTACCTGTAGTGGATGGCCTGGCAGTGGGCGGCACTGTGGAGTGAGGAGGAGGAGTCCGGAGAGTGACGAGTTGAGGGAGGCCGGGCAGCGGGCGTGAGGTCAGAGAAGGGGCGGAAGTACCACAAGGGTACTTCCGCTGAACCGCCCGCTGCCCGGCCTCCCTCAACTCGTCACTCTCCGGACTCCTCCTCCTCACTCCACAGTGCCGCCCACTGCCAGGCGATCCACTACAGGTACTTTGCTTAAACTTTTGTATGGGGAAGCGGGCAGAGGGGGGAGCGCTAGCGGAGGGGGTGGGGGGAATTTCCGACCCCCCCCCGCGATCGGGGCATGCTCCCCCCTTATGCCTGCGACCCCATATGGCCCCCAAAAGATGGATGTTCGGAAAGTTCGGGGTTCGGCCCGAACATGCCGAACATCTCGGCCATGTTCGGCGAACTTTCCCGAACCCGAACATCCAGGTGTTCGCCCATCACTACCATCAACAAACAAATCTTTGCTTCCTATCTATTACAACCAATCAAAAAAAAAATCCAAATTTTGGTTTGACCAAAATCCAATCGGATCATGTGAGACCTTTCAACCCCCCCCCCCCACACACACACACACACACACACACAAACACACACACACACCACCATCACCACCACTGTCTTCTTCCGCGTCATGTGACTAGTCACATGACGTGCAGTGTAGTCACAGTGGAAGAAGAGGAAGCCTCTACCGCCAGCTGCTACTGAAGATTAGGTATGTATCGCTGAGAGCAAACGGATCCGATCAATCATTGATCAGATCCGTTTTCACTATGTGAACCGGGCCACGGACTGAGCCATCCGGAATCCGGTGAAGTGGAGACCGGATCCACTCACCAGATCCTTTTGGCTCAAAAACGCAATGTGAACTGGGCCTAAGACTACACTGGAAGAGCAAATGCCATGTTGGGTGATTAGTTGCCTCTGCACATTGCTATTATGATGATGTAGATGTCTAGAGGCTATTTTGTATGTGAAAATCAAAGTTATTCATGTGTGATGGCATCATTGCAGACATCCCACTGGCTCCACTATAAGTACCACAATAAGAATTACCCATGGAACAAAATCACACTCAGTTACGAGTTTATTCTGCACAAGCCATGAGCAACGCATAAGCAATGTGTTCCAGCTCTGTAGGTATTTCTCGTTCTTGATCAGCCCTTGTTAAGCAGAGGTGTAACTCCTGGGAGAGCAGTCCCTGCACCTGCAGGGAGCCCAGGGCTGGGAGGGGGAGGTGCAGCTCTGACAAAGACACACCCTCCACAGCTTCCTGTTATCCCAGAATGACAGCCCTGCAGAGTTGTGCAGGCAAGCTGGTCCTGTTATTATTGGTACCTATCTTGGCATACACTGCATTACCTCTTATCTCACCTGCCTTACTGTCCTAACAGCTGATGTCTCCTCGCATCAGTCACCTCTAATGCTCCTCCTACTTCAAAATACTGCTAGGTGGAGGTGCTAGAAGAAAGGATTTCCCAGGAAAACAAAGCAGGCAGAGTGGCTGTCATTTGCTTCCATGCATTGTTCTGGTCTGGAGGGGGGGGGGGGGTCCCCCATCATCTACCTACACCCCTACTTGGAAGCAAATTAACGGTTCACTTATTACAATGCATCATGTTTTTTTTTTTTTTTTTTTTTTACTGGACTGTAATACGCTCTTCTTGATCTTGTCTTCAAACCTAATGGTGAGCGAAAATAGCCTTCTCCATTTTGCCATGACTTTGGTGAAAGTTTTAGATTTTTGCCAAAATATATGGGCATGAAAAAACACATTCAAATTCATTCAGGTCATTAGGGATGGGGAAATGCATTTCCATGAAAGTTCTCATTTTCACACAAAAAGTTTAACTTGTGAAAAATCTTTACATTTTTATATAATTTTCAAGTTAGACGAAAATGCAAATTTCAGTGCGAAAAATGACTCAATTTCATCCCTACTCAAACCCCACTGTCTCACAGGCCAAATAAGCACTGGCCAGGGGCATAACTAGAAATCACTGAGGCCCCCTGCAAAACTTTGGAAAACTGAGGACCAATGTGTTTTCCCCATGCAGATAAAAACACTTAGAAAACACTTAGACTTAAAAGGAAATGTCAGGCAATCTATGCTACCCTCAGATCTACTTACCTGGGGCTTCCTCCAGCCCCTTGCAGCCGACAAGTCCCTTGTTGCAGCTCTGCTCCCAGTACATACACACACACAGAGCTGTACTATTTTACTACATGAGAGCACATGCTATATGGAGGAACAACAATTACATGCTGAACATAAGATATAGTATCAATGAATGCAAAACATTCAGAATGTCACTGATTGATACTGTTATTACGGGATCTGGGACTCAGTATGAGACAACAAGCTCTCAATCAGGCAGCCACAGTCAGACATCAATCTTACCCACTCCACTGTGTCCGTAATCAGACACCATAAGGTCACTAGCCTGTGTGTGATAAGAATCTAGGAATCTCTTCTGAGGAATTGCTGAAAAAGGGCCAGTCTACATGTAACATATGCTGAAGAGGCAGCTGCGGTGAACAGCACTACCACCGCAGCTGCCTCCAGCGCTCTGAGCGGCAGCGTATCCGGGCCTCAGGCGTCTAGCACGCCGAGGACGGAACTGTCAGTTGCACATAGGGTTGCCCTGTCGAGCGCGCGCGTAGACAGGACATTTATGCAGGGAGGAGGCGCGTCAGCTGACCGGCTGGTCGGCTGACGTCAGTGGGGACGCTCGCCGCTATCCATT
Organism: Hyperolius riggenbachi; assembly: GCF_040937935.1. Taxonomy (NCBI): domain Eukaryota; kingdom Metazoa; phylum Chordata; class Amphibia; order Anura; family Hyperoliidae; genus Hyperolius; species Hyperolius riggenbachi. Next base: position 14,903,131 of record NC_090657.1, on the reverse strand, counting down.
GGTAGATCGCTGGGGGCATGCCAGGAGGGTCTCCCTCTGCTTCATAAGCCTTGCTGTGTCACTCGCAACTTGTCTGCTGTTGCGAATACTTCGTGTTAGCGCTCAGACCCTTAGATAGTTCCGGTGTGCTTTGATCCGGGAGGAAACCGGGGATTTCACACAAGATAGCAATTGTTTTACTGTTTAATATTGTATATGACTCTGGCTCGTTCTGACCACTCTCTTGCTAAGTGATTCTGTACCTTTGCACATCTGATCTTGTTGCCTACCCTGCCTGTTTATATCTTTCTGACTCTGCCTTCCGATTTTGTACTGCATCTGTCTGTCTGTTGCCAAACCCGATCTGTCTGACTACTCTACTCTCACCAGAGGGCCTTTGTTTTTGGTGAGAGGCTCTT
>NC_090657.1:14517733-14597733 GCF_040937935.1 Hyperolius riggenbachi | reverse complement strand
GTGGTGTTTGCTGTTTGGTGTGTGTGTGCCTGGTGCCTGTATGTGGTGTTTGCTGTTTGGTGTGTGTGCCTGGTGCCTGTATGTGGTGTTTGCTGTTTGTGTGTGCCTGGTGCCTGTATGTGGTGTTTGCTGTTTGTGTGTGCCTGTATGTGGTGTTTGCTGTTTGGTGTGTGTGTGTGCCTGGCAGGGCCGGGCCGAGGCATAGGCTGGAGAGGCTCCAGCCTCAGGGCGCAGTGTAGGAGGGGGCGCACAATTCATTCAGCTGTCATTCCTAATTGTGTATGAAGCAGAAATAAATAAGAAAAGGGGATACATAGCAGTGACTGCAAGCCAGATAACTAGATATTAAGGTGTTGGGGAGGTTGTGTGCCCTGTGGCCCTCTTAGTCTGATAGCAATCAGTGTGTGACGGCTGGGGTGGCAGGGATGGAGGGGCGCACTTTGGTGTCTCAGCCTTGGGTGCTGGAGGACCTTGTCCCTGCTCTGGTGCCTGGTGCCTGTATGTGGTGTTTGCTGTTTGGTGTGTGTGCCTGGTGCCTGTATGTGGTGTTTGCTGTTTGGGGTGTGTGCCTGGTGCCTGTATGTGGTGTTTGCTGTTTGGTGTGTGTGTGCCTGGTGCCTGTATGTGGTGTTTGCTGTTTGGGGTGTGTGTGCCTGGTGCCTGTATGTGGTGTTTGGTGTGTGTGTGCCTGGTGCCTGTATGTGGTGTTTGCTGTTTGGTGTGTGTGTGTGCCTGGTGCCTGTATGTGGTGTTTGCTGTTTGGGGTGTGTGTGCCTGGTGCCTGTATGTGGTGTTTGCTGTTTGGGGTGTGTGCCTGGTGCCTGTATGTGGTGTTTGCTGTTTGGTGTGTGTGTGCCTGGTGCCTGTATGTGGTGTTTGCTGTTTGGGGTGTGTGTGCCTGGTGCCTGTATGTGGTGTTTGGTGTGTGTGCCTGGTGCCTGTATGTGGTGTTTGCTGTTTGGTGTGTGTGTGCCTGGTGCCTGTATGTGGTGTTTGCTGTTTGGGGTGTGTGTGCCTGGTGCCTGTATGTGGTGTTTGCTGTTTGTGTGTGCCTGGTGCCTGTATGTGGTGTTTGCTGTTTGGGGTGTATGTGCCTGGTGCCTGTATGTGGTGTTTGCTGTTTGGGGTGTGTGTGCCTGGTGCCTGTATGTGGTGTTTGCTGTTTGGGGTGTGTGTGCCTGGTGCCTGTATGTGGTGTTTGCTGTTTGTGTGTGCCTGGTGCCTGTATGTGGTGTTTGCTGTTTGTGTGTGCCTGGTGCCTGTATGTGGTGTTTGCTGTTTGGTGTGTGTGCCTGGTGCCTGTATGTGGTGTTTGCTGTTTGGGGTGTGTGTGCCTGGTGCCTGTATGTGGTGTTTGCTGTTTGGTGTGTGTGTGCCTGGTGCCTGTATGTGGTGTTTGCTGTTTGTGTGTGCCTGGTGCCTGTATGTGGTGTTTGCTGTTTGTGTGTGCCTGGTGCCTGTATGTGGTGTTTGCTGTTTGGTGTGTGTGCCTGGTGCCTGTATGTGGTGTTTGCTGTTTGGTGTGTGTGCCTGGTGCCTGTATGTGGTGTTTGCTGTTTGGTGTGTGTGCCTGTATGTGGTGCTTGCTGTTTGGTATGTGTGCCTGGTGCCTGTATGTGGTGTTTGGTATGTGTGCCTGGTGCCTGTATGTGGTGTTTGCTGTTTGTTTCGCTCTAATTCCACTGTAAAAAAATAAATCTCATTTTCTGCATGCAAAAAATCAATTCTTGCCATGAATTCTTGCTCTCTGAGGCTTTTAAGGAAAGATTTATTGAAGAGCAACATTTAAAATGCAAAAAAAAAAAAAAAAAGTGTTTTCAGGACAATGAGGGAGTGCAGCCCAGGAATGGAGGAGGCTCCTCAGAGACACCAGCGGGAATGATGAGTTTACGGAGGCTACTTTGGCTCAGTAGTAAGAAGTCCCTTTATTTAGAGTGTCCTTTAATTAAAAGTGTTCACAAGGGATGGTTGCTGTGCGAGGCTTGCTTCTGATTGGGGGAAACAAGCAATTTTCGAAACACATGTTAATTTCCGCAATTCTCTGTCTAGTGTGTGTACATATCTTAGAGCGGAATGAAACCCAGCATATCTTCTTTGCTCTAATAGATTATTTACAGCATATTATATACAACCAGCATTTTTTTTTTACTAGAACAGCATTCAAAGGGTTAAGGTGCGTACACACGTCGGTCTTATCAGCCGAACGACAGACTGTACACTCCCTGATTTGATGTCCAAACGAAGGGTCGTTTGCGCAAATCCGACGTGTGTATGTACTTTTGTGCTGGGCATACATGGGTCGATCCGGCAGCCGATTAGCTGCCGGATCGACCCCCGCCGTGCCCTTGCTCGTCCGCGCGTGTGCGCGGATCGATTCCCGCTCGTCCCCGCCGACGCTTCTTATCACTCGCTCGATTCGCCGCTATTGTCCGCCTGCGAGGATCGAGCGCGGAATCGATCCCCACGATGATCGGATATGTCGGATATTATCAATCGAGCCATCAGGCTCGATTGATAATCCTCCCCTCGACGCCGTGTATGCCCAGCATAACACACAGGACTAGTTCCCTGTCAGCAAAGTTGGACACAGAACTTTAGATAATGTTATCTTGTATTTAATTGTATCAAGTGAGGAATGTAAATAAACACTTCTCTGAAACTGCAGGCTCTGCTGACCAAAGTCAGACAATCAGAAAGCATTTCTGCTTACATTAGAACATAAATAAAGCAGTTATAAATAAAATCCAAATTCAGCTCTCAGGGCAAAGAAATTGTACTTTAGGAAAGTATAATTTCAAAATGAATAATAATACTTATGCACAAAAGCAAATATGATAACCGTATGGCATATAAAAAGCAGGAAAACATATTTTTATTGAATATTATGTCAGGTTTTATACCGCTTTAAGTATACACACACACACACACACACACACACACATGACAACTGTCGCCTGTCAGGGATCAGGAAACAATCCATGGGTGACAATTCAGGAGAACGATGTTGCACAGACATGATAATGATGTTGTACAGACACATCCCTAGCCCTAAGGCTAGCGATGTGTTCTGTTGCAATGGAGGGGGTCAGAGGGACGAAGAACTGTGTATGACAGTGCGGCTTTTATAGGTCGGGGGGACTGAAAATAATGTTGTGACTGGTCATGCTCTGGGGCCGTCAGGGATCCGACAAGATGGATCCTTAACGAAGCGATGCCCAATCAGGATCAGAAGCTGTTGTATGTACAGACTGGTTGGAGATAACATTGCCGCTGACAGTTATAGCATGTGCATACACACCAATAGGTGCTTGTGTAAGCAAGTTGTTTGAAGTGAACCTCCAGACTAAAAATCTACACTGCAGCACTGAAAAGGCTAGGGGCCTGATTCACAAAGCGGTGCAAAGTGTTTGCACGCGAGTGAAAACCCCTTTATCACGCCTAAACTCAGTTTAGGCATGATAAGAAGAAACTCGCGCGAATTTTCCGCGCGCAAACTTTTGCGCGCGCAAGCGTAGCACCCGGCGCTTCGCGCGAAGCTCCCATTAAGCCCTATGGGACTTTGCGCGCGCACAAAGCGGTGATAACTTTGCTAGTGCAAAGGTTATCACGCCTAAAGTCTTTTAGGCGTGATAACTGAGTTATCACCGCTTTGTGAATCGAGCCCTTGGCGTTTCTTTAACAGTTTCACAGCATCAGAACTTTGTTTTTCCTACCCAAGCCTCATTTTTAGCTGCACAGAAGAAAACTGCCCAGGCATTTTCCCCCAGATGCTGTGCAAAGCATGATGGGATTTCTGATGTTGTTGTTCTCCTTCTGCTGTTTTGGTGCAATTTTTTTTTCTTTAATTTTGAATTTGAGATTTGAAGCCTAGCGCATGCAGCTGGGAGGGGTGATCAGGACACAGGACAGTTGGAACTGTGTCTCCTGCTCCTTGTCACCTCCTTTCAAGATGGCTGCCCCCATGAAAAAGATGGCTGCCCCCATGAAAACAGGGTGGGTAAGAGATTATATTACCTACCTATTTTAATTAACATAACTAATGTAACTTAATGACAGTATTGTGTATTTATTTATTTATTGTATTTATAAAGTGCTAGCATATTACGCAGCGCTGGACATTCATTTAGGTTACAGAAAATATTTAGGGGTGACATACAGCAATATGACAATACAGGAATTCAAGAAAAACCAGATCACACAGCACAGTATGAGTACAAGGTAATGCTTAGTCACTGGATGGAGCATGGAGATCACACAGCACAGTATGAGTACAAGGTAATGCTTAGTCACTGGATGGGAGCATGGAGATCACACAGCACAGTATGAGCACAAGGTAATGCTTAATCACTGGATGGGAGCATGGAGATCACACAGCACAGTATGAGTACAAGGTAATGCTTAGTCACTGGATGGAGCATGGACATCACACAGCACAGTATGAGTACAAGGTAATGCTTAGTCACTGGATGGAGCATGGAGATCACACAGCACAGTATGAGTACAAGGTAATGCTTAGTCACTGGATGGAGCATGGAGACCACACAGCACAGTATGAGTACAAGGTAATGCTTAGTCACTGAATAGAGCATGGAGATCACACAGCACAGTATGTGTACAAGGTAATGCTTAGTCACTGGATGGAGCATGGAGATCACACAGCACAGTATGAGTACAAGGTAATGCTTAGTCACTGGATGGAGCATGGAGATCACACAGCACAGTATGAGTACAAGGTAATGCTTAGTCACTGGAGGGGAGCATGGAGATCACACAGCACAGTATGAGTACAAGGTAATGCTTAGTCACTGGAGGGGAGCATGGAGATCACACAGCACAGTATGAGTACAAGGTAATGCTCAGTCACTGGAGGGGAGCATGGAGATCACACAGCACAGTCTGAGTACCAGGTAATGCTTAGTCACTGGAGTGGAGCATGGAGATCACACAGTACAGTATGAGTACAAGGTAATGCTTAGTCACTGGATGGAGCATGGAGATCACACAGCACAGTATGAGTACAAGGTAATGCTTAGTCACTGGAGGGGAGCATGGAGATCACGCAGCACAGTATGAGTACAAGGTAATGCTTAGTCACTGGATGGAGCATGGAGATCACACAGCACAGTATGAGTACAAGGTAATGCTTAGTCACTGGATGGAGCATGGAGATCACACAGCACAGTATGAGTACAAGGTAATGCTTAGTCACTGGATGGAGCATGGAGATCACACAGCACAGTATGAGCACAAGGTAATGCTTAGTCACTGGATGGGGCATGGAGATTACACAGCACAGTATGAGTACAAGGTAATGCTTAGTCACTGGATGGAGCATGGAGATCACACAGCACAGTATGAGTACAAGGTAATGCTTAGTCACTGGATGGAGCATGGAGATCACACAGCACAGTATGAGCACAAGGTAATGCTTAGTCACTGGATGGAGCATGGAGATCACACAGCACAGTATGAGTACAAGGTAATGCTTAGTCAGTCACTGGAGGGGAGCATGGAGATCACACAGCACAGTATGAGTACAAGGTAATGCTTAGTCACTGGATGGAGCATGGAGATCACACAGCACAGTATGAGTACAAGGTAATGCTTAGTCACTGGATGGAGCATGGAGATCACACAGCACAGTATGAGTACAAGGTAATGCTTAGTCACTGGATGGGAGCATGGAGATCACACAGCACAGTATGAGTACAAGGTAATGCTTAGTCACTGGATGGAGCATGGAGATCACACAGCACAGTATGAGTACAAGGTAATGCTTAGTCACTGGATGGAGCATGGAGATCACACAGCACAGTATGAGCACAAGGTAATGCTTAGTCACTGGATGGGGCATGGAGATTACACAGCACAGTATGAGTACAAGGTAATACTTAGTCACTGGATGGAGCATGGAGATCACACAGCACAGTATGAGTACAAGGTAATGCTTAGTCACTGGATGGAGCATGGAGATCACACAGCACAGTATGAGCACAAGGTAATGCTTAGTCACTGGATGGAGCATGGAGATCACACAGCACAGTATGAGTACAAGGTAATGCTTAGTCAGTCACTGGAGGGGAGCATGGAGATCACACAGCACAGTATGAGTACAAGGTAATGCTTAGTCACTGGATGGAGCATGGAGATCACACAGCACAGTATGAGTACAAGGTAATGCTTAGTCACTGGATGGAGCATGGAGATCACACAGCACAGTATGAGTACAAGGTAATGCTTAGTCACTGGATGGGAGCATGGAGATCACACAGCACAGTATGAGTACAAGGTAATGCTTAGTCACTGGATGGAGCATGGAGATCACACAGCACAGTATGAGTACAAGGTAATGCTTAGTCACTGGATGGGAGCAGGGAGATCACACAGCACAGTATGAGTACAAGGTAATGCTTAGTCACTGGATAGAGCATGGAGATCACACAGCACAGTATGAGTACAAGGTAATGCTTAGTCACTGGAGGGGAGCATGGAGATCACACAGCACAGTATGAGTACAAGGTAATGCTTAGTCACTGGAGGGGAGCATGGAGATCACACAGCACAGTATGAGTACAAGGTAATGCTCAGTCACTGGAGGGGAGCATGGAGATCACACAGCACAGTATGAGTACCAGGTAATGCTTAGTCACTGGAGTGGAGCATGGAGATCACACAGCACAGTATGAGTACAAGGTAATGCTTAGTCACTGGATGGAGCATGGAGATCACGCAGCACAGTATGAGTACAAGGTAATGCTTAGTCACTCGAGGGGAGCATGGAGATTACACAGCACAGTATTAGTACAAGTTAATGCTTAGTCACTGGATGGGAGCATGGAGATCACACAGCACAGTATGAGTACAAGGTAATGCTTAGTCACTGGATGGAGCATGGAGATCACACAGCACAGTATGAGTACAAGGTAATGCTTAGTCACTGGATGGAGCATGGAGATCACACAGCACAGTATGAGTACAAGGTAATGCTTAGTCACTGGAGGGGAGCATGGAGATCACACAGCACAGTATGAGTACAAGGTAATGCTTAGTCACTGGATGGAGCATGGAGATCACACAGCACAGTATGAGTACAAGGTAATGCTTAGTCACTGGATGGGAGCATGGAGATCACACAGCACAGTATGAGTACAAGGTAATGCTTAGTCACTGGATGGAGCATGGAGATCACACAGCACAGTATGAGTACACGGTAATGCTTAGTCACTGGATGGAGCATGGAGATCACACAGCACAGTATGAGTACAAGGTAATGCTTAGTCACTGGATGGAGCATGGAGATCACGCAGCACAGTATGAGTACAAGGTAATGCTTAGTCAGTCACTGGATGGAGCATGGAGATCACACAGCACAGTATGAGTACACGGTAATGCTTAGTCACTGGATGCAGCATGGAGATTAGGCAAGTTAGGTTTACTCAGATGCATAGCATGGGTGCACAGTAATGGAGGTGCGAGATCAGGTAGGACACAAAAGGAGGAGGACCCTGCCCAAAGGCTTACAATCTAGAGGGAGAGGTAGAGACACGAAAGGTAGAGGACCAGAGTTCAGCTGTGGGTTTAGAGCAATTGTGTGTGTGTGTGTGGGGGGGGGGGGGGGGTAGTAGGCCAGGGTGAAAAGGTGAGTTTTGAGGGCTTTCTTGAAGGTGTTGAAGGAAGGGGCAGCCCTAATGGGTGGAGGTAGTATGTTTGTTTATGCTGAAGTTTATGCTGTGATTTTTCAAATGCAGCCTATGCTTTTCTGCTACATTCAGGAAACCACAAATACACAACAGCTGCGGTAGGACACAATGCACTTGTGGATTGTAGTGGACGTGTGTTTGCAACCTGGTGTCTGAGCACGGGTCTTGGGTGCTGGAACATGTGTGCCAGTGATGTCAGCTTGACTGATTTGCATACTTGTTCTGGGTCACTGACTGATAAATATTGACAAACAGACATGAATAAAGACGGCCTCCTCCGATTTCCTCTTACTACCAGTTTGCTTTAAAGTGGACCTGAACCCTTGCACGGGACAGAAGGAAAACATTGAGAAATTCACCCTCAGGGTCGGCGCTACCATAGAGGCAAAGGGGGCATTTGCCCCAGGGCCCCTGAGCCTGTAGGGGCCCCCAGTGGCTACAAGAGGGAAAAAAATTCAAATCGGCCTTATAGTTTTTCAGAAAACTGATTTTAAAGTTTCAAAGGAAAAAAAATACACATGTAAAAACCCGCCGACTTTAATGGTTAATAGCAAATCCACCTTAAATGCTAGAAACCCTAAATTTGCAGGATATGTTAAGGAGATCATTGGGAATAAGAGGAAAAAACTATTTTTCAAATCGACCTTATAGTTTTTGAGAAAATCGATTTTAGAGTTTTGAAGGAAAAAAGTATACTTTTAAATGCGGTAAATGTCACTTTTAGCAGCAAACCTAACGGTAGTGTAATTTTACACGCATCAAAGGAAAGAGCAATACATTTCCTGACGGGGTTTCCAGGGGGTCTATACGCAGCCGCAGCGCTTTGGCCAAGGATCGCTATACAGCCGCAATATGGCTGTATGAAGATCCCTGGCATTTTTTTCCTATTTTCCCAATTTTTTTTTTTATGTTTAGAGTGTGGGAATTTTTTTTAAAAAATTATGTGGGGTCCCCCCTCCTGAAAATTTGTAACCCCTTGTCCCCCATGCAGGCTGGGGTAGCCAGAATGTGGAGCTCCGACCGATTGGGGCTTCACACCCTGACTATACCCGCTGCAAAAAAGGTCCCTTAATGCCGATTTTTGTTCCGGGGTATCTGTTGGGGGGGCCCCCCAGGTTTAATTTGCCCTGGGGCCCCATTGTTGCTTAAACCGACCCTGTTCACCCTGTATGTATTTAGAGAGTTTAGCCTATATAATTCCCCCTCATCTGTGTCTAATCACAATTGCCAGCCAATCAGCATGGTCAGCTGTCATGACAGCCGATCGCTTTCCTGCTTCTGGAGGGGACAGCCATGTCACACGCACCGCTGTCCCCAGTACAACGCGGCCTTAGATTGCAGCGCTGTACAGCAATACAAGACGGCGAACAGCGATCGACGCTGGTAGACTGAAGGCGGAGCTCTGCCGTCAGAGCGGGGATGCACTAACATTGGCGCACACAATCGCCCACAAACCACGCCCCAAGGACCTTACGATGATCGGCGTTAGACGGTCCTGAGGCTTCTGCCATGGCCATGCCCATCGCCGTGATGCGGTCGGCAAGTGGTTAAAGCAAAACAATTCTTTGTTACAGCTGATACAAATCCTGCAATAAATCTGCAGTGTGTCTACGTCCTGCTTTCATGGAAGCCGACATAGGGTTAATTTCCTGTGTTCACTAATTACCTCTCTGCCATGGCAGTCAGCTGACACAAATGAGAGATCAAATTACAAATAGTGATTAATCACAGATGAGGGGGAATCAGGCTAAACTCTCCTAAATACATACAGGGAGCATTTCTATATGTTTTCCTTCTGTCCTGTGTAAGAGTTCAGATCCACTTTAATTCTACTGTCTCTGCCTTCACCAAGGACCAGGCTAGGAACTGCCATCATGCCTATCCTGCTGTCACTACGAATAATTGTTCATTTATCATCCCAAACTTTTTTTGGGGGAACGGAAAAAAATGAAGCAAAAAGCAGCACTGTTTCCCATAGCAACTGCACCGCTCTCATCTGCCGCTCTCTGGGAAAGCTCAGCAGAGAAATGTGATTGGCAGCTAGCATCCATGGGCTAATATCCTTTGCAGCAGTTTCATGCAGCAGCCTGCCCTCTCCTAGCGGGAGAAGATGATGTTGTTATTTTCTAGGTCAGCTCAGTTTGCCACAGTGTCATCCTGATATCCCCGGCACTAAGATGAGCTCTGACCTCTCCATGTTATCCTCCACTCATAGTAGCGCACACTTGTGTTGTTATGGCAACCTACTACGTATTCATGACATGTGGCGGGCCTATCCTGCAGAGCTTGCACTTGAAAGGTTGTAATACCCAAGTGGTACATCATGACATCATCACCAGTATTTTATGTGTCCTCATGTTTACTTAATTATTCGCAAGCAACAAAACATTGTTAATTTTATATATATATATATATATATATATATATATATATATATATATATATATATATATATATATATATACACACACACCATATAAATATATTGGGGCCCTAGGCAAGATAGCATTTTTTGTCCAGCACTGATATGGTTATCTGTGTTTTTTGTTAGATTTTTTTAATTAAGATTTGGTGGGGGCTAGTATCCCACCAGGCCCCTAAACTCTCTCCAGGCCCTAGGCAACTGCCTAGGATAGCCTTATGGATGATCCGGCTCTGGTCCAACTTGTTATGATTTAAACCAGTTACGATCGTATCTATGGTATAAAATCCACCATGCCGATCGACTGTTTCTTTAAAGGACAACTGTAGTGAGAGTTATATGGAGGCTTCCATGTTTATTTACTTATAAGCAATACCAGTTGCCTGGCAGTCCTGCTGACCCTCTGCCTCTAATACTTTCAGCCATAGCCCCTGAACAAGCATGCAGCAGATCAGGTGTTTCTGACATTACTGTCAGATCTGACAAGACTAGCTGCATGCTTGTTCCGGGTGTTATTCGGGCACTACTGCAGCTAAATAGATCAGCAGGGCTGCCAGGCAACCGGTATTGCTTAACGATCAATAAAGCGATTGATCAGGATTGGTTGTGTCCACCAGCTTCTCTGTTCTCATACAATACCATCTGATTCATCTGATTGAAAATACAATCGTCCACTAAAAATTGTACCATTAATGGCCACCTTTTTAAAATGTTAGCAAAAAGGCTCAAAAAGGGAAAAAAATAAATAAACATATATATATATATATATATATATATATATATATATATATATATATATATATATATATATATATATTCCCTGTTGAAAACACATAGGACATGTAACTGCACTTCCAGTTTGTCTTTGTTACTTTAAACGATTATTTGCTTTCTTTCTTCAGCCCTGTAATACATTTTGACAGATGGATCACTCATTTTTTTCTCTAATCCCTTCCTCCCTCTCTGTTTTGTTCAGATCAGACAATCCTTCTCACTATAGGACCCTGAGGAAGCCATTTCAGATTGCAGAAGGCAGGAGAAAAAAAGGGAGAGCGCAAGAGAGGGGGAGTGATACAGAGAGAGGAGGGGGAATCACACAGAGAAAGGAGGAAGGAGGATGTTGCTTTTCGTGATGCTAGTTTAGGCCAGGATGCATCAGCCACAGTGACATGGTGGTGGGGGACCGTGTCTGATAAGCGGGGTCTCCATAGCTGTGCTACATCGTCTCACTTCTCCGTGACACCAACGAAAGGATGCTCTAGTCAGCTTGATGTGACAGACACAAAACCAGGAGGAGGAGGAGAGCAGAGGACTATGAGATCTGGGTACCCACGTCCTACATCCCAAAAATGATGAAGACAGAGGGTAAGACCCCAAGTGGGGGGACCAGGAGTTCCTCTCCCCACAGAAATGCATATGAAGTTGGGGTGCAGAAGCTACGAACTGGCAAAGATGGGGCGCTGGAGGCGGAATCCGAAGACGCGCGCAATTCCAGGTGCAAATACGGTTCGAATGTGCATCGCATCAAGAACATGTTCCTGCAGATGGGGACAGGCCCGGCAGGTAATGAAAATGAAGCTGGGAAGCCAAAAGAGAAGCCATCTCGATTGACGTTGCCGCGGGCCGGCAGTTTGAATGAAAACGTTAACCATAGTGCCCTGCTAAAACTGGGAACCAGTGTATCTGAGAGGGTAAGCCATTTCGACCCGCCGGCCGACAGACCACCTTCCAAACTGCAAGAGGCCCGCCGAGTGTTTGAGAGAAACCTCCAGGAAAAGGAGACCACCAACAGGATCTTCCTACGTAAGGAGCGAGGCGGGTTTCAGGACCGTAAACTGGATGTGGTTGTAAGGTTTGGTGGGAGCACAGAGTCTCTCGACAAGCTGGACACCGATGCTGTCTCTCCCACAGTAAGTCAGCTCAGCGCAGTCTTTGAGAATGCGGACCTCCGCAACAACATCCACAAAGCACCCCTCAAAGGCCCTTCTAGCCGGAGGACGAGACTTTTCCAGCCTGAAGCAGCGAAGGCCACTGAAGAGAAGAAACCTGTATCGAAGGCGGGAGATGCTCCTCATAGGCCGGCCCAAGTCCAGGAGATTTGTAAGATAAAACCAGTGGAGGTAGAGGAAAGTGGGGAGTCAGAGACGGACGTGGTTAAGGAAGCAGAGCCCTCAAAGGATAACGGGTCTATCAATGCTACAACTGAGAATGGCGGTACGGAAGCTAAGGGGGTAACAGCGCGGGAAACAGAGCTGGAGGAAGAGGCGGAGGCTGTGGACGACGACTACAAGAGGGAAGACTGGTCCGAAGTTGAAGTAATAGAACTGAGTGCCTACAGTGGACTAGGGGAGGATTCTGGGGGAAGTGGTTTGGATGAAGATGAGGATGGATTTTATGAACCAGTGACCGGTTGCCAGGAAATTGAGGGTCTCTCTGAAGAAGAGGAGCCAGCTGCTAGCCGGAAAATAAAGTTCAGCACAGCCCCCATTAAGGTAAGACATCTGCTAAACTATAAGATGTACCACTAACCACTAATGTGTAACCTACCACCAGATCACACCACATTTTTGTGAAACCTGCATTTAATTTTATAATATCAAATATCTGGGTCCTGTCACTACATTATATAACAGTAGCTCTTAAATGGGAATCCATTGACTTTTTCCATTTACTTCTGTCAAATATATTTCTTGGGTTTTCCAAAGGCAACAGTAGAGAGGCCAATCTGGCCTTTGGCATGACCTATTATAATCTCTCCGTCAACATGCATACAGGCCCTTCCATTATGGTCGAACAAGCAATTAATTCCAACATCTGTCTATTCATCACATCGGCAATTAATGCGACAGTCTCAAGTGTGTGTTTGCTACATGGCATATAGGCCGTAAATTCCCAGAGTCCTCTGCAAGAAGACCAAGACACGGTACATGTCAAGGAATCCTGCCTAGTTGGGTCTCCATGACAGCAGCAGCAGCAGCCAGAGCATACCTATCTAGCCTGGCATTGTTGACACAAACAAGCTCACCATTGGCTCATGATGAACCTGATGCATAATATATTGACCTCGCCTAAACCTCAAAAAGGTATTCCTTGGCATGATACAAAGAAGCAGAGGTGTTGCTGACTGCATCACGCTATTACAAGTCTGCTTCTTTCTGTCTGGGTGTCTGAGCAGGCATAGAGGAGGCTTTCCAGCAAGGCTGGTGTTTTTCTGTGTTCAGCTCTGTACAACACACTCAGCTGTTTGAGTGTAGGAAATGTGTGTGTCTGTTTGACACTTCCTGCTGCGGGGACAGTGGCAGGCTGGTAGGGTGTGTGGGGGGAAGGGTGTCCTCCCCCCCCACGCTTCCTGTTATTGGGGCTATCAACATATATAGAGATTCCTGTACAGTGACACAGCTGCAGATATGAATGCAAAGCCTATTTACACACTTGTCTACAGAAATACTGTATTAAATGGCACCGGGCTTGTTTCATTAGACAGTACAATCATGCAGTGCAACGGACAGAGCTAAGCTGCCAGATCCAAGCCGATTCCCTGGAAATGTCCTCGAATTGCTGATCAAGGCAATTGCCCCATGTTCTAGAGCTTTTATCATTTTAATTAACGAAAAAAATACAATTTGACGTTTGTTATATATATTGTCCATTTATTTAGCTCAAAACATACTAATGTATAATAAATTAATAGTGAGAGTGACAACATTACAAATCATGCAACCCCCCCCCCCCCAACCCCTAGGAGAAGGAAATTTAGATGTGTCCCCACCAATGTTGACGCCACCTTCTCCCTCCCCCCATGGTGACCCAAATGACCAGGATGTCACCATAGAACAAGTGTTGCCATCATGACACCCCACACATAACAAGGACAGCCACAACAACCCCTACTCTAGAATTGCAAAGGAGGGCAACAAGATGAGGCCCTCAACAACCTAGGGTACCAGGGGCTTTTCCTATATAGTTAGACCTTTTAATTCTGATAAGCTGGACGTACCCCAGAGCCTAGTATGCGTACCCCTTGGATTATGTGTATCACATGTTGAGAACCTCGAGTCTTCTAAGCTATCACTCTGATATGGATCAGAAGCCTCATACAACCATACAAAAACGTTTGCTTATAGGTGTTGGGACTCAATCCCTTAAGCATTGGGACTCAATCCCTTAGGAATTGAATGCTGTACAGATGCGTTGCTAGCCTGCAGTTTTGTCTCAACTGAGAGTCCACTAGCGTATGTACAAGCCTAAAGCTTTGTACACACTGTACCACGATCCTCCTCGATGGGTCGGTGGCCAATCTGCTTTGACAGATCAATTAGGCCGAACTCTGGCTGACGGTATTGCTCTCTGCCTTGTTACAACCGCTTCATCGTGGGCCGATGTGTCAACCCTCATTCCCTCCCCCATAGCAACAGAATGTGTCACCAGCCAGTCTGCATAGCCGTGGCCCTGCACCGGCTGTCCAAGAGATCTAATCCTAATTTCTCATACATCTGTATCCTGCTTCGGTGTCCATGGATTTCCTTTATAGGGAAACGGCCTTAATAAAATTAGGACCAGCCATTGCTGATGATCTGATGATCCTCTGAAGAATGCTAGCTGTCTGTAGTACTGATCCCCTGGCTTTAATTCTTTCTGAAGCACTTGTATGGAACAACTATGCACATCAGGAGTGCTATTCCTAATCTCTAAACTCGTTCCTAGTGAAGTCACCCCCAAAGATCTCATTAGAGATTCAGCAAACATGGACTGGAGTATTTAAAAATGTCTGCTATTCAGTGGCTAGGATCTACCTCCCTTGCCTAGGCTATTTAAGATTATAGTTAGGGTTGCTGAGAGATTTGTGCATTAGGGCCTTTTTCCACTACACAGCTGAATCACAAAATCACAAATCGCTAGTGATTTATAAATCGCTAGGGTAGCTACTTTATCATAGAAATCATGAGAAGTATTCTTCACTATAGTGATTCGATTTGCAAATTGTAGATCGTAATTGCTTTCTGGAGCGATTTTAAGAGGGATAATGCAATGCAAATGAAAAATCGCACAACAAAATGAATGAAAAATTGCATTTGCTGGCGTTTGTGATTTGTGATTGCGATTGCTAGTGGAAAAGGGCCCTTAATGATTGTGTGATCACAGTTGCATGCAGCAAGAGTCCCACTGTAGGTGTCTGCATAAGACAGCAATAACACAACTGGTACTATTATACTATAACCTAGGAGCAGGGCCTGTTCTCGCTATAAGGGAGCCCCGAGGCAAAAGTAACTTTGGGGGCCATCCTAGCAATGCCTCCCCCCCGCCTCTGAGATGCCTCCCAGGACCCTTCCCATCACACTCCCAGCTACACAAAATCATTACATGTCCACCATATGTCCCCAGAAGCATTGTTGGGGACCCCATTATTCCCTTCCTCCTTTCCATTACAAATCCAGAGTGTGCACACATTGGGGTCTTACTTTATCAAGGCAGGAGATGGGAGGCAGCGCTGTCCTCTACACTCCAAACTTCTCCCCATGGTGCCTCTCTTCCTCATTACCTGCAGACCTGTCTGGGGTCACCATAGCTGAAGGGACGGGGACACACACTTTGGCTGCCCCTATAGGCTCTGGGGCAATTGCCCCCTTTGCCTCAATGGAAGTTCCGGCCCCACCTAGAAAAAGACAATTTCTTGAAAAAAAATCTTCCCCAGTTTGGTGGACCATATATGATATGAGCACCGTGGATATCCACCGAGGTTCAATGGAAATGCTTTAGTAAATCAAGCCAGGAAAACATTCCATGTTCAGAGGGAGTGAGTTTCTTACTTCTCATGGTCTGGACTTGAGCAGTGCCCAAATAATTTATTAAGACTTCCCATTCCGATAGATAAGTATCAATCATTTTGAGGTAGACATAAAGTATACAAGGGGCACGATTCACTAAAGGGTGCTAAGTGTGAGCACGGCAGTGAAAAGCCGCTTTGCACGTGGAAACTACTTAGCACCCAAGTTTGCACGTGCAAAGCCTTTACACTCGAGTTAGCACATGCAAAGCCTTTACACTTGAGTTAGCACATGCAAAGCCTTTACACTCGAGTTAGCACATGCAAAGCCTTTACACTCAAGTTAGCACATGCAAAGCCTTTACACTCCAGTTAGCACATGCAAAGCCTTTACACTTGAGTTAGCACATGCAAAGCCTTTACACTCAAGTTAGCACATGCAAAGCCTTTACACTCGAGTTAGCACATGCAAAGCCTTGACACTCGAGTTAGCACATGCAAAGCCTTTACACTCGAGTTAGCACATGCAAAGCCTTAACACTCGAGTTAGCACATGCAAAGCCTTTACACTCGAGTTAGCACATGCAAAGCCTTTACACTCCAGTTAGCACATGCAAAGCCTTTACACTCGAGTTAGCACGTGCAAAGCCTTAACACTCGAGTTAGCACGTGCAAAGCCTTAACACTCGAGTTAGCACATGCAAAGCCTTAACACTCGAGTTAGCACATGCAAAGCCTTTACACTCGAGTTAGCACATGCAAAGCCTTTACACTTGAGTTAGCACATGCAAAGCCTTTACACTCGAGTTAGCACATGCAAAGCCTTTACACTCGAGTTAGCACATGCAAAGCCTTTACACTCGAGTTAGCACATGCAAAGCCTTTACACTCGAGTTAGCACATGCAAAGCCTTTACACTTGAGTTAGCACATGCAAAGCCTTTACACTCGAGTTAGCACATGCAAAGCCTTTACACTCGAGTTAGCACATGCAAAGCCTTTACACTCGAGTTAGCACATGCAAAGCCTTTACACTCGAGTTAGCGCATGCAAAGTCTTTACACTCAAGTTAGCACATGCAAAGCCTTAACACTCGAGTTAGCACATGCAAAGCCTTTACACTCCAGTTAGCACATGCAAAGCCTTTACACTCGAGTTAGCACGTGCAAAGCCTTTACACTCGAGTTAGCACATGCAAAGCCTTAACACTCGAGTTAGCACATGCAAAGCCTTTACACTCGAATTAGCACATGCAAAGCCTTTACACTCCAGATAGCACATGCAAAGCCTTTACACTCGAGTTAGCACATGCAAAGCCTTTACACTCGAGTTA
Organism: Hyperolius riggenbachi; assembly: GCF_040937935.1. NCBI lineage: Eukaryota > Metazoa > Chordata > Amphibia > Anura > Hyperoliidae > Hyperolius > Hyperolius riggenbachi. The sequence goes on along the minus strand of NC_090657.1, from coordinate 14,580,515 downwards.
GCACATGCAAAGGCTTAACACTCGAGTTAGCACATGCAAAGCATTAACACTCGAGTTAGCACATGCAAAGCCTTTACACTCGAGTTAGCACATGCAAAGCCTTTACACTCGAGTTAGCACATGCAAACGCTTAACACTCGAGTTAGCACATGCAAAGCGTTTACACTCGAGTTAGCACATGCAAAGCCTTGACACTCGAGTTAACACGTGCAAAGCCTTTACACTCGAGTTAGCACATGCAAAGCCTATATACTCGAGTTAGCACATGCAAAGCCTTAACACTCGAGTTAGCACATGCAAAGCCTTTACACTCGAGTTAACACATGCAAAGCCTTTACACTCGAGTTAACACATGCAAAGCCTTTACACTCGAATTAGCACATGCAAAGCCTTTACACTCGAGTTAGCACATGCAAAGGCTTAACACTCTAGGGGCTTGATTCACAAAGCGGTGCTAACAGTTAGCACGCTGGTGAAAAGCCCTTTATCATGCCTAAACTCAGTTTAGGCATGATAAGTTTAGGTGTGATAAGTTTAGGTGTGATAAGTTTAGGCATGATAAGTTTAGGTGTGATAAGTTTAGGCATGCTAAGTTTAAGCGCCAACTGCGTTAGCACCGCAGTGCACAGCTGATCAAAAGTTTTACGCTAGCAAAGACTGGTGCACTTTGTATAAAGTTTAATGGCGCTGCTTTGCGTGCGGGACTTTGCAAGCGATCTAAACTTATCTAAACTTAGCATGCCTAAACTTATCACACCTAAACTTATCACACCTAAACTTATCACGCCTAAACTGGCTTTTCACCAGCATGGTGCAATGGTTATCATGCCTAAAGTCTTTTAGGCATGCTAACTGGGTTAGCACTGCTTTGTGAATCGAGCCCTAGTTAGCACATGCAAAGCGTTTACACTCGAGTTAACACATGCAAAGCCTTTACACTCGAGTTAGCACATGTAAAGCCTTTACACTCGAGTTAGCACATGCAAAGCCTTAACACTCGAGTTAGCAGCACATGCAAAGCGTTTACACTCGAGTTAGCACATGCAAAGCCATTACACTCGAGTTAGCACATGCAAAGCCTTTACACGTGATAACTGAGTTATCACGCTTTAGTGAATTGAGCCCATTGATTTCAAGGCTTTGCACATGCAAACTAGGGTGCTAAGTAGTTTGCACATGCTAACTAGGGTGCTGAGTAGTTTGCACATGCTAACTAGGGTGCTGAGTAGTTTGCACGTGCTAACTACTTTGCACCCTAGTTTGCACGTGCAAAGCTTTTAGGCGTGATAACTGAGTTATCACATTTTTGTGAATCAAGCCCAATGTGTTTAATAAATGACGTTAGATTTGATGAAAAAATAAAGTAGAATAAATCTACTAAAAATAAGAGGCCCCCGCAATGAAGGTTCGATCATTTTTGATTGGACGTCCATCGCAAAAGCCATTCCTTGTGAGTTCTAGTGGGTGGAGCACAGGGATCATGGGCTGGAGCGGCAGTGAAGCGGAGAGGCTCCATAGCTTTGTGCCGCAGAAAGAACATAACTGGGGGAACAGGATAGCAGGGGAGCACTTAAAGGACACCCGAAGCGCAAAAAAACTAATGAAATAAACAATTGTATCTATCTTCTGTCTCCTAAAAATGACTTTTTAAGATATTCCACAGTTTTATTTTATGTTTAAATCTACTTTTTAAGTTTTAACTGTTTTATTGTTTTTGCTCAATGACGCATTCATTGAAGTATGCCAGAGCTAAAATCTATGAATTTATTTAAGAAAAAAAGGAACACAGCATAGTTATTTGTAGAGATGGCCCGAACGGTTCGCCGGCGAATGGTTCCAGGCAAACTTTGGGTGGTTCGCATTCGCATGCGATCGCAAACTTTCCCGGAAGTGCGGTTCGCCCCCATAGTGCTCCATTAGGGTGAACTTTGACCCTCTACATCACAGTCAGCAGGCACATTGTAGCCAATCAGGCTACGCTCACTCCTGGAGCCACTCCCCCCCCTCATATAAGGCAGGCTCCGCCGGCCATTACACTCACTCGTGTGCCTGCTATAGTCAGAATAGAGCGAGCTGCTGCAGATTGTTTCTCATAGGGAAAGATTAGTTAGGCTCTTGGCTTCTTAGCTTGCTCCGGGTTGATTCTTATTGCTATAATAGCACCCACTACAGCTCTTTTCAGAGCTAATCTTGTTCTTGTGATCTATTTTTTTTCTTCTGTGTGTCCCACTGACAAATGTGTTCCATAGACAGCCTTGATAATTCATACTGTGTGTGTGCCACTGCCAGGCCCAGCACATTCAGTGACTACCTGTGTGTGTGACAGGTGCACATTGTAATACCCATTACTGCACTTGTGGTGCATAGACAGCTTTTGTAATTCCTACTGTGTGTGTGAGACTGCCAGCCAGGTCCAGCACATTCAGTGACTACCTGTGTGTGTGACAGGCAGCTGCACATTGTAATACCCAGTACTGCATATACCTAGCTGTTGTGTTGAGTGAACCCACCTCATCACTGAATATACCTACCTTTTGTGTTCAGTGAACCCACCTCATCACTGAATATACCTACCTTTTGTGTTCAGTGAACCCACCTCATCACTGAATATACCTACCTTTTGTGTTCAGTGAACCCACCTCATCACTGAATATACCTACCTTTTGTGTTCAGTGAACCCACCTCATCACTGCATATACCTAGCTGTTGTGTTCAGTGAACCCACCTCATCACTGTATATACCTAACTGTTGTGTTCAGTGAACCCACCTCATCACTGAATATACCTACCTTTTGTGTTCAGTGAACCCACCTCATCACTGCATATACCTAGCTGTTGTGTTCAGTGAACCCACCTCATCACTGTATATACCTAACTGTTGTGTTCAGTGAACCCACCTCATCACTGCATATACCTAGCTGTTGTGTTCAGTGAACCCACCTCATCACTGCATATACCTAGCTGTTGTGTTCAGTGAACCCACCTCATCACTGCATATACCTAGCTGTTGTGTTGAGTGAACCCACCTCATCACTGAATATACCTACCTTTTGTGTTGAGTGAACCCACCTCATCACTGCATATACCTAGCTGCTGTGTTCAGTAAACCCACCTTATCACTGCATATACCTAGCTGTTTTGTTGAGTGAACCCACCTCATCACTGCATATACCTACCTTTTGTGTTCAGTGAACCCACCTCATCACTGCATATACCTAGCTTTTGTGTTGAGTGAACCCACCTCATCACTGCATATACCTGGCTGTTTTGTTCAGTGAACCCACCTCATCACTGCATATACTTACCTAGCTGTTGTGTTCAGTGAACCCACCTCATCACTGCATATACTTACCTAGCTGTTGTGTTCAGTGAACCCACCTCATCACTGCATATATCTACCTTTTGTGTTGAGTGAACCCAGCTCATCACTGCATATACCTAGCTGTTGTGGCAAGTGGTGTCATCATTGTCCGCCATAACAGATTCTCGTTAAAGGATTTCAAGTTAATTCATTTCAAATACAGCAAGCATGCCGTGCCTGCTGCCTTCCTTTGATGTGTGGTGGTGGTAGCCGTTTCTTAGGCACCCACTCCAGACCGGAATCGAACCAGGATTCCCCGGCCATTTCCCCTGGTCAGTCACCATGGTACTGAGAAAGTACCATCAAAAGTTTCACACAGTTGAATGAATGGCAGACTTGCCCTCCATAACACATTCTTGGCAAATGCGTTCGAATTGGTTTGTCTTCCGCTGGGTCAAGGATCCATCTGACCTCAGTTGCCTGGTCTGCAAAGCACAGTCAGGGCAGGTACATTACTTATACAGCATGGGTCTCAGGCTCCCACTTCGGACCGGAATCAAATCCTGATTCCCTGGCCATTACCCACTGGTCACAATGGCAGACTTGCCCTCCAGAACAGATTCTCGTGAAAGGCAAGTGGTGTCATCATTGTCCGCCATAACAGATTCTTGTTAAAGGATTTAACGTTAATTCATTTCAAATACAGCAGGGCCTCGAAAGTCCTCCTTCTGTATTGTTATTTTTGGTTACTACCTCGGGACGTGCATGCCATGTCTGCTGCCTTCCTTGGATGTGTGGTGGTGGTGGTAGCCGTTTCTTAGGCTCCAACTCCGGACAGGAATAGAACCAGGATTCCCCGGCCATTACCTGTGGTCACTCACAATGGCAGACTTGCCCTCCATAAAAGATTCTTGCCTCCTTGAGGAGGAGACCAACCTGGTGAAACGCAGTGAAGGCACCATCAGACTTGCCCTCCATAACAGATTCTTGTTAAAGGATTTAAAGTTGATTCATTTCACATACACAGCAGGGCCTCGAAAGTCCTCCTGTATTGTTATTTTTGGTCACTACCTCGGGACGTGCATGCCTGCCTGCTGCCTACCTTGGATGTGTGTGGTGGTAGCCGTTTCTTAGGCTCCAACTCTGGACCGGCATAGAACCAGGATTCCCAGGCCATTACCCGTGGTCACTCGCAATGGCAGACTTGCCTTCTATAATAGATTCTCGTTGCAGGTACTGAACCGCAAGCATAAAATGTAATGTAAAAAAATATAGATGTAAGCTTTAACAATGGTAGAGAAAGAACCATGGAAAGTTGATAAGGCAGTCAGACATTACCTAACCTGACATCACTGAGTGAGGAAGAGCAATCTCGCCATGTTGCGCAGTAGTCCAGCACGGCCGTCACTACACAAACAGCTGTTTGCGGTGCGTTACACAGTGAGTTTGGTGTGTCAGTGTGAAGCAGTACTCTAATTACACTCCCTGATTGATGTATACACATGCAAGATGTTTTAAAGCACGTTAGGCCTGCAATTTAGCAATCAATGTGATTTCTGCCCATAAAACGCTGCTTTGCGTCACATCCAGATTTTTCCCCGGGACTTTTGGCGTCTATCCCACTCCGCCATGCCCCCCTCCAGGTGTTAGACCCCTTGAAACATCTTTTCCATCACTTTTATGGGCAGCATACATTTTTCTAGTTTTCAAAGTTCTCCTCCCCCTTGAAGTCTATTGCGGTTCGCGAAAGTTTGCGTGAACCGAACTTTTGCGGAAGTTCGCGAACCCGGTTCGCGAATCGAAAATCAGAGGTTCGGGCCATCTCTAGTTATTTGTGTGCTAGGCACTGTACATGCCCATGTCTATCTCATCATGTCACACGTCACTTCGGGTATCCTTTAAAGAGTACATCCAGTGCATTTTACTTACAATTTAATTTAAAGAGAAACTCCGACCAAGAATTGAACTTTATCCCAATCAGTAGCTGATACCCCCTTTTACATGAGAAATCTATTCCTTTTCACAAACAGACCATCAGGGGGCACTGTATGACTGATATTGTGGTGAAACCCCTCCCACAAGAAACTCTTGAGTACGTACTCTTGGCTGTTTCCTGTCTGTGAATCTTGTTGCATTGGGGGAAATAGCAGCTGTTTACAGCTGTTTCCAACTGCCAAAAAGCAAGCAGCAGCTACATCACCTGCCAGCAGTAAAAATGTCACCATGTAATAAATGTCAGAATGTAAATCTGGGAGAGGAAAGATTTTACAATGGGCAAACACTGACTAAATCATTTATACATAATTATTGTAAAAATGAAGCACTTTTTTATTACATTATTGTAATGGCATCCTTTTAGTTAATGAATGCAACTTTGGTGATTGAGTGAATAAATCACCCGTTCCCCAAGAAATGGCCATTATTTTATTGTTTAACCCCAACACAACCCCGAAGCCTCACAGAGAAATCCAGAGCTCTGTGGCCACTCCCACCTGTGTTACCAGGGCCTGCCCCCAGCTCAGCGGTCACCTATAAGACTACAGCAGCAGAGCCAGGGGCGGGCCATGGCAAAACAGGTGGGAGTGGCTACAGAGCTCCAGACTTATTTGCAGGCTTCGGGCAAAAAGCCTGTGGGGTGGGGTTTAAAGCTTATAGCAAGGGAGCACTAAAATTGAAGCACACAAATGGGGATGAACATAAAGGAGAACACACTAGTAGTGTATCTGTGCGCCTCCGCACTGTAAGGCTGTTAGTTAAGGTTATCTGTTTTATTGACCCGAGGAAGCGGGCTGAGTCCCGTGAAACTCGTTGTCTACAGTATAACTGATTTCGTTTTTAATAAAGACTGCTTTTTTTCGACCCACCTGAGTCTTCTTTGGAGGTAAGAGACCTCCTTTATTATTAATATAATATTGGCTATACTAATACTCCTGGGGGCCCCCACCGACTTGCTTTTACTTGTGAACACGCTAGTGGAGTAGCACTACAGCTGAGGTCACTCTATGGGTACCACAGGCCGGCTCTAGACTTTAAAATGCCAGAGAGGAGAGACACATCGGGCTGTGTATTGCAGGACTGTGCACTACACTTACCTCCTTAGATAGAGTCTCCTCCCTGCTGGCCCGCTGCATCCTGCCTCTGATCCCCAGGGTGCCAGGTATGTGTGGCACCAGCTCTGCATCGCTCACCCGCTCTCAGCAGATTAGTGATGGGGTCACCAGCCACACCTGAAGTCCTGCTTCCTCTCTGACTACAGCGGCACCTCATGTGACCCAACAGCATGTAACAGGTCACATGAGGCACCACTGTAGCCATGGATACAGGACACTGGACGGACGGATGGTGACGCCATCACTGGAACGCCGAGAGCAGGTGAACGAAGCGGTGCTGCACATCTAGGGAGGGGGAGTGCTAGGAGGGGGACATTGGGGAAGGGAGCTGCCTCATGCCTCCCTCTAATTGTTGCCGCCATGGAGCACGCAATTCATGTTGCTTCATGGAAGAACTGCCCCTGACCATAGGTATAGCATAATCTCCCTACCGCATAATTATTGTGTATTTATAGAGTGATAATATAGTGTCCAACACTTTACAGTGTACGCAGTCATATCACTGGGTTTCCAAGAGAAGCTCACCAGGGGCGTCGCTAGCCCCAAAGATCAGTGGCCCGTGCCCCGGATCTATTCTGGGGTGCCCCTAATGTCCCCCAGGCAGAGTCAGCTGTGGTACCTCAATGGTGGGCATGCTGGGAGCTGTGGTGCTTCAATCGGGGTATGCTGGGTGCTGTGGTGCCTCTATGTGGGCACGCTGGGTGCTATGGTGGCAGGCTGGGCACTGTGATGCATTAATGGAGGAAATGCTGGGTGCTGTGGTGCCTCTATGGGGGCATCCCCAGTGGTGTGGTGCCTTTATGGGGGCATCCAGAGAGCTGTGGCTCTTCTATGGAGGCATGCTGGGAGTTGTGGTGCCACAATGGGAGGCCCATGGTAGTGTGGGAGGGGGGTCCACTAGAAGGTCAGGGAATGCTATGGGGGGACTGCCAGATAACCTGGCAGCAGGCCAGCCTGTTCAGCTGAATGCCAGACCAGCCAGCACAGAAGCCTGGTAACTCTGCCTAGATATGTTTAAGTGACACTGCCTATTTATGTGATATGCTGTATTTTTTTATGTTTATTGATGGAGAGGGGTCTTCATACAACATTTTGCTGGGCAGGCCTACTTAGACCGCTGTTAAGTTCATGTAAATTTGGCTTCACCCATGACCACACCCACATTCTGGTGGATGGCCACACCCATTTCTTGGCTGGAGCGCCCAAAAGTGCCCCGGATCTCTTAGGACCCTAGCCACGCCCCTGGAGCTCATGATCTAACTACTGCCTTAGTCAAAGTCTAATATTCTTAACATTATTATTATGCACGAGGGTCATACAGAAAGTAATAGCCATTTGCATCTGCCTTGCAAGGTATTCTTTCAGTGTAATTTTACTTAATCTCTTCTCTCTCTGTACCGTTTATTGTCACATGACTGCAGAATGTCAGTAACTGTTTGTTCTGCAGCATTAGCACGGAGCTCCCTCAACTGCTCCAACTCGTAGGTGAGGGGTGTCATGCTACTACAACACAAAGATTGAAAAACCCTGTAAAAATATATGATAAATGCTTAAAGGTAAACTTTAACGGAAAGGAGGAAAAAAATCGATACATTGCAAAGTGAGAAGTTAAAAGATAGAAGGGAGATCAAAAACGGATTGATATTTGCCATGTCATTTGTTCATATTGTTTGATCCACAAAGAGCCTGCACGTAATCGTCTTTACTACTGGCAGACATGGAAAAAAACAGACATCACCAACTGCCATTATCTACAAATTGCTTGGCTTGATAACGAAATCTCATTAACGAAAAGTTTGTTTTTTAAGTGGGCGCGAATTGAAACTGAAAACATATTAATGATAAGTTCAGTTTTAAAATAGACGGAAATCAAAATTAAAAGATATTTACTTTAAAAACCATTACATCTAGAATACAGCTTAACCCAACCCTTCTCTCACACAGAACCCTACTTTGGTGTTGCCTAACCCTAACCACCCCCTTGATGGTGCCTAAACCTAACTACCCCTGGTGGTGCCTAAACCTAACCACTCCCCTGGTGGTGCCTAACCCTAACCACCCCCTGGTGGTGCCTAACCCTAACTACACCTGGTGGTGCCTAAATCTAACCACTCTCCTGGTGGTGCCTAACCTTAACCACCACCCCTGGTGGTACCTAAACCTAACTACCCCTGGTTGTGGCTAACCCTACCACTCCCGTGGTGGTGCCTAACCCTAACCACCCCCCCCCCCCGGTGGTGCATAACCCTAACCACCCCCCTGGTGGTGCCTAAACCTAACTACCACTGGTGGTGCCTAAACCTAACCACTCCCCTGGTGGTGTCTAACCCTACCCACCACCCCCCCGGTGGTGCCTAATCCTAACCACCCCCCTCGTGGTGCCTAACCACGCCCCCTGCACAAATACCCTTACAACAAACATAGAAATGATAGCATATTATTTATTTATTATTATTTATTTATTTATTGTATTTATAAAGCGCCAACATATTATGCAGCGCTGTAATATGTTTGATAACGTAAAATCTGTACATACAAACGAAATAATATGACAAAAATTATAACATTGCAAGTTTCTAAAACAATAACATATTTAAAAAAAAACTTACTATTCTAATGTTGAAAACAATATTTATCCCGCACCCTTTTCCCTGCTTTGGGCGCCGTATTTCCAATAAATGCATTACAGTCTATGGCGGCGCCCAAATCGTCCATGAGCCGACGGCACCTATTTTTCCTGTTACCGATAGAAAAGAGATCAAAAAATGATTGGTATTTGCCATGTAGTTTGTTAATATTGTTTATCCACAATCAGCCTGCAGGTGATCATCTTTACTGCTGGCAGACATGAAAAAAAACAGACATCACCAACTGCCATTATCTATAACCACACCCCTAACAATGCGCTAGGTTAAAAGGTTGTGTTTTTTATAGATATGCATATGCACAGAGGGAGATACTGGTTGCTTGGCAGTTGGAAACAGCTGTTATTTCCCACAATGCAACAATGTTCCCACAGTGTGATGTCAGGACCTAGGCATCACACTGTGGGAGGGGTTTCACCCAGGGGCGTAACTAGAAATCACTGGGCCCCCCTGCAAAACTTTGGATGTGGCCCCCTTCCCCTGCACACTAAATAGGGACAGTCTATAAATCTTTGTCTACAAAACCTTGTATGATTCGTTATCAGTGGCTGAGCAGAAGTATTCATTAGAACAATTGTGCAGAGAGCAGAAAGTTTGTTCTCTCCTTGCCCTTAGTTACTCAGTCTCTCATGACAGCCCCCCCCCCCCCCCCCCCGTGTCTTCAGGGCCCCCTGCGGCTGCATACAGCGCCCCCTAATGGTCTGTTTGAGAAAAGGAATAGATTTCTCATGGGAAAGGGGGTATCAGCTACTGATTGGGATGAAGTTCAGTTCTTGGTTACAGTTCCTCTTTAAATGTTTATATATGAAAACAGCTGTTACTTTCCAGATGATCCTCGTATTTATACAGTGCTAACATCTTCTGCAGCACTTTACAAAGTACATAGTAATGTCACTAAGGCCTCATTCACACCTAAAAACGCAAACGCAAGCGTTTTGTGTTTTTTCGTGCACTTTTTTTCCCCCTCCTGGCGCTCCACTGCACTCTGCGTTTCTGCTAAAAGCACTTTTCTAAGCTCTTTTCCAGTGCGGTTTTGTAATTTACTCAGGAATTAAGGGAGTGAACTCTTTGATCCGGAAATGTATTTATTGTTAAAAACGCAAACGCAATTGTTGCACAAAGTGATTTTGTGAACGTTTTGCATTTTACCTATACTTTCCATTGAGGCAAAATTGCCCCAAAAATGGTACAGGCACCGCTTTGCTGCACGGACAGCGCACTAATCGCAATGATACGAACGTTCTCATAGAGATTGATTGCACAAGCATTTTGTTGTGGCGATTTTTAAAAATGCCAGGAAACTGGTATTGTTTAAAAGGAAATAAATATGGCAGCCTCCATGTCCCCCGAGTCCCAGGTGTCCTTTAAAAACCTTCCTGGCGGTAAGCCGCGCAGGAGGTTTTCTCAGGCCCTGCCGGGCCGATTTGCTTAATTTTTTTTTGCGTCAGCATACCGATCGCCGCTATCCGTCGCGGCGCCCCCCCCCCCCCAATTTGAACGGGATTTCCTGATCGGAGATCGCCGAAGGCGATCAAAGCGGGCGGGGAGGATGCCCTGGGCTCGCTACATGATTTTAAAAAAAAAACTGCTGCGCTGCCTCCTGGCGGAAATAATTAGACCGCCAGGAGGGTTAAAGGGAACCAGAGAGGAATGATTAGTAAAAATAGAAAAAGGATTTTATACATACCTGGGGCTTCTTCCGGTCCCATAAGCCTGGATCGCTCCCACGCCGCCGTCCTCCGCTTCTTGTATCGGCGGCTCCGGGTCCCGTCACTTCCGGCGGACGCGGCCAATTGTCCGCATCACACGGGCTCCCTCCATACCCGTACGCATGCGGCTGCGCAGTAGGCAGCCGCAAGCGTAAGTGTATGGAGGGAGCCCCTGTGATGCTGAGAATCGGCCGCGTCCGCCAGCCGACTGTCGGTAATGACGGGACCCAGTACCGGCGGATCCAGGCAGCAGAGGACGGCAGCGTGGGAGCGATCCGTGCGGTATGGGGCTGGAGGAAGCCCCAGGTATGTATAAAACCTCTTTTTAATCCTCTCTGGTTCTCTTTAAGGCCTTATTTCAGCAAATGGACTGATGGACAGCTCACATCCAGAGGGATGGAGAGCACTGAGCTCTGTTTTGCTCAGCCTGGAGTCCAGCATTTCCTGGGACAGTTAGAGGTTCTCTGGGTATTTTTCTCGTTTTTCTCTGTTGACTATGATGGCGATTCTATTCTGCACGTCACACTCACTTCTCATCACACTGGCAATTTCTGCAGACATTATAAGTGGAGACAAAGCACTTTTCTAAAGCAAAACTCAGCAGGCCTGATGGGATTGGGAATAAAGGGCCTCTCGACTCTCTGTGATCTTGTGCGATTGGCTGGCTCAGCAGCAAGGTGTCCTGGGGAATACATTCTGCATTGTGACAACAGGACACATCCGATGAGTGGAAGATGAAATGGGATTGGTTGCTATGGAAAAGTGCACACTCCACATTGTCGCTGCTCTTTGTGCTTTTTTTTTATTATTATTAGTATTATTAGAAGCCGGATTTTGTCATGCAGAGCATTCTGTTTTATCTGTGGTTTTATCTATGGTTTTGGGACTCCTGATTTATTTTTATTTATTTAAAGTGAACCTCCAGACTAAAAATCTACTCAGCAGCACTGAAAAGGCTTGGTGTTTGATTAACAGTTTCACAGCATCAGAACTTTGTTTTTCTTACCCAAGCCTAATTTTTGGCTACACAGAAGCTAAGCTCCTCCCCTCAAAGAAAACTGCCCGGGCATTTTCCCCTGATACTGTGCAAAGCATGATGGGATTTCTGATGTTGTTGTTCTCGTTGCCTAGCAACTGGGAGGGGTGATCAGGACACAGGACAGTTGGAACTGTGTCTCATGCTCCCTGTCACCTCCTTTCAACTAAAAAGATGGCTGCCCTTATGAAATCACAAACATTTGCCTGTTCTTTTAAAACAGGGTGGGTAAGAGATTATATTACCTATATATTTTAATTAACATAACTAATGTAACTTAATGACAGCATGTTTGTTTAGGCTGAAGTTCCTCTGTAAGTATTTATATAGCGCTGACATATTACACAGCGCTGTACATAGTATATCGTCTTGTCACTAACTGTCCCTCAGAGTGGCTCACAATCTAGTCCCTACCACAGTCATATGTCTATATCATGTAGTGTATGTATCAAAGTCTAGGGCTAATTTTAGGGGGAAGCCAATTAACTTATCTGTATGTTTTTGGGATGTGGGAGGAAGCCGGAGTACCTGGAGGAAACCCTCACAGACATAGGGAGAAAATACAAAACTCCTTGCAGATGTTGACCTGGCTGGGATTCAAACCAGGGACCCAGCGCTGCAAGGTGAGAGTGCTAACCACTGCGCCACTGTGCTGCCCACTATGCTGCCCACTACACCACTGTGCTGCCCAACTATGCCACTGTGCTGCCCAACTATGCCACTGTGCTGCCCACCTATGCCACTTTGCTGCCCACTACGCCACTGTGCTGCCCACTACACCACTGTGCTGCCCACTACGCCACTGTGCTGCCCACTACACCACTGTGCTGCCCACTACGCCACTGTGCTGCCCACTACGCCACTGTGCTGCCCACTACACCACTGTGCTGCCCACTATGCCACTGTGCTGCCCACTACACCACTGTGCTGCCCACTACACCACTGTGCTGCCCAACTATGCCACTGTGCTGCCCACTACACCACTGTGCTGCCCACTATGCCACTGTGCTGCCCACTACGCCACTGTGCTGCCCACTACGCCACTGTGCTGCCCACTATGCCACTGTGCTGCCCAACTATGCCACTGTGCTGCCCACTACACCACTGTGCTGCCCACTATGCCACTGTGCTGCCCAACTATGTCACTGTGCTGCCCACTACACCACTGTGCTGCCCACTATGCCACTGTGCTGCCCAACTATGTCACTGTGCTGCCCACTACACCACTGTGCTGTCCACTATGCCACTGTGCTGCCCAACTATGCCACTGTGCTGCCCACTACACCACTGTGCTGCCCACTACGCCACTGTGCTGCCCAACTATGCCACTGTGCTGCCCACCTATGCCACTTTGCTGCCCACTACACCACTGTGCTGCCCACTACACCACTGTGCTGCCCACTACACCACTGTGCTGCCCAGTACGCCACCATGCTGCCCATGCTGTCTGATTTAGGGCATATACAAATTACTAATACATTTTTGTAAATATTTGTGTGTTCTCCACTCTGTGCTCTGACAGTGATGTTTTACCTTTCTGGAAGGTATGTTTGCCCTGTCATTTAATCACATCAGGCCCAGTTTACAAGTTCTGATTTACTAGCCTGGAATTCTTCCTGTGATCTGCTGTCCCCCAGGCGGCTGGCAATCCTTGCCATCTAAAATATTTAAAAAAAAATCCAGCACAAGTTTATTGAATTCCTTAAAGTGATTGATTAAAGTAAATTACAGTGTTCCATCTTATGACTGCCTTATGACTGGCTTCAGTGTCATTTCTCTTCACATTAAAGTGCTGTTTTTTACCTTATGTGAGCAGAGTGAGACTTGAGCTGGAGTCATAGATTGTGCCCGCCCCTTGCAAGGACGTATGGATCAGTCACGTGTCATTTTGGTGCGGGGAGCAGCTGAAATATGGCTCTCCCTGCACCAGGTAATCTTGGGGAATATAATAATTTGTCTCTTGGCCGCGTACTTTGGGGTCCAGCTATTGCTGCAAACTGAATTACAGGTGTTTTTTCCATAATTCAGGCTCCGCCTGTTGCTGGTGCCAAACTACACAGCGACTATTACAGTCTAAGGGGCACTGACTGACCCCTTGCAGAAGTATTACGGTAAGTTGCTCTCCCTCTCCAACTGTCTCCTTTTTAAAGAGAAACTCCGACCAAAAATTGAACTTTATCCCAATCAGTAGCTGATACCCCCTTTTACATGAGAAATCTATTCCTTTTCACAAACAGACCATCAGGGGGCGCTGTATGACTTATACTGTGGTGAAACCCCTCCCACAAGTAACCCCTTCCACAAGAAAAGTTCAAACTTTTGTGGGAAATAGCTGTTTACAGCTGTTTCCAACTGCCAAAAACTATGCAGCAACTACATCACCTGCCAACAGTAAAATGTTCACTGGTGTTCCAGAGGAAAATAATGTAATAAAAAAGTGCTTCATTTTTACAATAATTATGTATAAATGATTTAGTCAGTGTTTGCCCATTGTAAAATCTTTGAAATCCCTGATTTACATTCTGTCATTTATTACATGGTGACATTTTTACTGCTGGCAGGTGATGTAGCTGCTGCTTGCTGTTTTGGCAGTTGGAAACAGCTATTTCCCACAATGCAACAAGGTTCTCAGACAGGAAACTGCCAGGAGTACCACGGTCCTCAGAATTTCTTGTGGGAGGGGTTTCACCACAATATCAGTCATACAGCGCCTCCTGATGATCCATTTGTGAAATGAAATAGATTTCTCATGTAAAAGGGGGTATCAGCTACTGATTGGGATGAAGTTCAATTCTTGGTCACGGTTTCTCTTTAAGTCATGTAATGTTGCTGACAGGATTAGTGGGTATCAGCCTTTGGCCATCTTAGATCAGCTTGTCCTATTGCAGCCGCCAGCCAAGGGCCTCTCTCTTATGTGAGAAGTATTTGCGCTTGTTGACTGTAGAAAGCATTGATATTTCTAGTTTTATTTGCAAATTGGCTCTGTAACAATGAGAGTTGGAAGCAGGACAAACATTTCAGGGGAAGAAACAGTCAGAGCTACCTAACGCTGGGGGGCACATCTGGCTATCTATACTGAGGCAGAGGCTACCTAATAGTGGGGACACATCTGGCTACAGATACTGGGGCGAAGGCTACCTAGCACTGGAGGGAACGTCTGGCTATCTATACTGGGGGGGACCTACCTAATACTGGGGGCACATCTGGCTACATATACTGGGGCGAAGGCTACCTAGCACTGGAGGGAACGTCTGGCTATCTATACTGGGGGGGACCTACCTAATACTGGGGGCACATCTGGCTTGATGAACTAGGCAGAGGTCTTTCTAACTGGGGAAAATTTGCTACCTATACTGGGCCAGGCACAATTGAGGGGGGGGGGGGGGAGGGGGGGGACTTTGGAATCCCGGCTCTGGCACCCAGTCATTGTCACACACACTTGAGTCCGAGTTCCTTGTCCAAGTTCTGTGAGGTGCTTTGATGTGCTGCACTGCCATGAGAGCAGTATCCCAAGCAGGGAAATATATCACCACTTCCTGAGGTGCCCACCTGGGAGCTGTAGAAGCAGTTGGACTGTACCAACATTGCTTCCATCTTTATCAGTATTTAGCGTCTCCCGTGCCAAAATGCAGTTCCCTTGGCAACCACAAAGCCAATGGAAAAGAAAATCTAACCCTATGCAAATAGAGGAATTGTAGTGAAAATAACAATGAATACAATTGCCTATTTTTACAATATTCATTTTTAGATTATTTAGTCAGTGTTTTGTCATTGTCGAATTTTTCCTCTCCCTGACTTACATCCTGAAATGTATCTGTGGTGGTGACATCTTTAGTTCTGCCAGGTGATCTCTACGGAAAGTTCATTACTTTGAGTGCTATGCACAGAAGGAGATACTGCTTGCTTGGCAGTTGGAAAAATGGTATTTCCCACAATGCAACAAGGTTCACAGACAGGAAACGGTCAGGACCTAGGTTCTGACATCACACAGTGGGAGGGGGTTTCACCACAATATCAGCCATACAGAACCCCTGATGATCCGTTTTAGAAAGGGTAAAGATTTCTCATGGCATCAGCTACTGATCCCAACAGGGCCGGTTCAAGTAACGACGGGGCCCTAGGGCAAGATTAGCCTGGGGGCCCCCCAACAGACACCACCCTAAACAAAAAGCGTCATCAGAGGCCCTTTGTTGCAGCCAAATTTCCCTCCTGGGCCCCTGAGCTGGCTGCTGACCCTCCCCCAATCATCCCCCAACTTAACAGACTCTGCAGTGTCCCTGGGGAGCAACAGTTCAGATGGGGAGGGACAACTTGGGGGCCCCTACAGGCTCTGGGGCCCTGGGGCAACTGCCTATTTTTTCCTATGTTAGCTCCGGCCCTGGATCCCAATCAGTAGCTGATGCCCCCTATCAGCTACTGATTGGGATCAAGTTCAATCCTTGGTTAAAGTTTCTTTTAAATATACTATTAAACATGAATTTTATTTGTTTGAACATTATGGAAAAGTTTACGTCCATTGTGCATGATATTAAAAAATTATTAATTTTTTAATGGTGCTCCTTTTGAAAGATGTTAGCTGTGCCACATTCTCTTATGCTTTCAGAACAGTCAATAAAAGTAAAGCTTTTATGATTATGATCTTATAAAATGTGTAATTTATGCATTTCAAATATCTTTTTTATATCCTTCCTAAGTTATCTGGCAAGGTTTCAGATACTGTCTGACTCATGCTACTTGTGTGATCGCCAGAAAAACAGCTCCAAGGACAATAAAGTTACATTTAAAGACAATAGAATGGATGAACTCTGCCTAGGAAAAGCTGATGAAACTCATGATATGGCAAAGACAGGGTGACAGGGTGACAGGGTGAGGGGGGGGGGGGGGGGGGGGGGTGAAAACAGCAACCACGAAACATAGGGCCACATTTATGATCCATGCAATCTATAAATGTACATGGTATTTGCGTACAACATTAAAGTAAAACTGAACTGAAAAGTAAAAGTTAAAAAAAAAAAACATACACACATCATACTTGCCTCCCGTGTAGTCTACTCCTCAATCTCTTTTTCCTCTCCTGCGTCCTGTTTGTCCACTGTGATCAATGGAATTCTCCGTCCTCCATTTTGAAAATGGCCATTACCCCCTAACAGCTTCCTGGTCAGCACACTGTGATTCTGTAATATCGCTCACTTGAGCCATAGGGAAACATGGGCATTACCTTGCACATCAGTTGTCCTTTCAGTTATTACTGACAGCAACTGATATATAACTGACAGCAACTGATATATTTCAGTTCTGACAAAATCTTGTTAGAATTAGAAGGAATCATTGTTAGAAGCAAATGGTGAGCTTCTGAGAGGAACTGACGGTGAGGTAAGTGTGTAATAGTCAGGTACATCATGTGTTTATTTTAAATAATTTTACTCGGTTCAGATTCCCTTTAAAGAGACCCAGAGATGAAGAAAGGGGCCTATTTTGGTTACTTACACAGGGCTTCCTCCAGCCCAATAAGCATGGATGCATCCCTCGCCGTCCTCCCGCTATCCTCACGTCATCCTCCGTTCAACCGCAATCAACTCCCGGTACTCAGCTCAGGCTGACTGACGTCAGTTGGGGTCTTCTGTGCTTGTGCAGAAGGGCCGCGCATGAGCAGAAGGCCCCCCGTTGACGTCTCTGAGTCTGAGTGACGCCTGCGTTTCCATGTCCTCGCTCCCGCTGATGTCACCAGGAGCCTACTGTGCAGGCCCAGTATGGTCTGTGCCTGCACAGTACTCTCCTGGTGACATCAGCGGAATCGAGGACACGGCAACCCAGGTGCAATGGTTTTCAGACTTTAAAGTCTGAAATTCCAGAAGTGACCCGGAGGCGGGGTCGGAGCATCGGTGAGTGGCTGCGCGGGCACAGGATGTCTGCGGGGAGGAGGCGGGGCCAGAGCATTGGGGAGTGGCTGTGCAGGCACAGGATGTCTGTGGGGGGCGGAGCATCGGTGAGTGGCTGCGCAGGCACAGGATGTCTGCGGGGGACCATTAGAAGCCCCGGGTAAGTTCAACTCATTTTCCCCCGACCCCCCCTACAGTGTCCCTTTAAGCATCGCAATGCTTTGCAGGTGCCTCCATGCATAAAATCCCACAACCTGGCAAAACGAAAGCTTGCAGCTGTGTTTTACCTGCATTGTTCTGAACAGAATCAGAGACGGCTAATCACGTTCACTGAACAATATCGCTGTATGCATTTTTTTTATTTTGGTCTGATGCGTTTTGTTCCTGGGACAAGGCAGAGTCGGGAGCGGTGTACAGCGGCTGATTCTTCTCTATTCTAATATGGGCAGGAGTACCTGGGACTTCCTTCCTGTGTCACTGGTTGGTTGCTCTGCATCATGTGACACAGGAGTGGGGAGCCCTGTTGCTGCCAGTCACATTACACAGGGAAATCTTTGTGGAATAGCCCGGGGCTGCTGTCAGCTGCCATATTGCAGCTAATAAAGTGTACCTGTGGGGTAAAAGTGCCCCATTTAGATACTTCGGTAGGCTCTGGATAATCAAGAGGATTCCCCCGCCCCCCTCGCCTCCCCCGATCCAGCACTGGGACCCCCTGAATGCCCATGACAAGGGCTGGTGCACACGGCCGCACACTTGTCAGTGAACAAGCGTGGACGCACTGCACAGGTGCAGGATGCCTTGCGTGTGCACAGTAGCATGCAACCACATGGGCTCTGCGGCTCCCGCTGTACTCGAGTGCTACACCACAAGGCATCCTCTGCAGTACTGCGCTCATTCACAGGCGGGGTGTGACTGCGAGCTTTCAGAGGGTCCTAGAGCTGGATCGGGGTTCCTGAAGAGGACGTGGGAAGCCCATGGAGGATCCAGAGGCTGGTAAGTACCGTATTTTTCAGACTATAAGACGCACCTAGGTTTAGAGGAAAGAAAAACAGGGTACAAAAATATATACTAAACCTGGTGCATCCATGGTGAAGGGGCATGTGGGTTATGCCCCCTCTGTACCTCCTGTGTCCCCCATGGGTCCGTCTCTATCCTCCTCTATTCTCATTTGTGTCCCCCTTGTGTCCTTCTCTAGGCCCCTTTGTCCTCTGTGTCCTCCTCTGCATGGGCACAGTACAGGGAGTCCCCGACATTGCGGTGGGTGGGAGGTTAGTATTAGCAGGCGTTCACAAGTCAGGAACTCCCTGCATTTGGACTATAAGACGCAGTGCCTTCCCCCCCCCCCCCCCCCCCCCCCCACACACACACTTTTGGGGGAGGAAAATTGAGTCTTATAGTCCGAAAAATACAGTATGTGACTTCCTTTCCTTTTAAAGTCACAGGTTTTCTTTAATTAACATCACCCCTTGTGTTTCCAGCAGCAGACATTTGTTTCCAGCTCGGTGGAGTTAGTGGTTAGCGCTCTCGCCTCGTAGCTCTGGGCCCCTGGTTTTTAATCCCAGCCAGAGCACTATATGCTTGGAGCTTGTATGTTCTTCCTGTGTCTGCATGGGTTTCCACCCACATCCCAAAAACAATGGACATAATGCACACTTCACATTTCTGTGTCTTCCCCCTACCCTCTCCATAGAGCAAGACATGCCACTACCAGGGTCGTTTTTAGGCCAAAGCCATACCAGGCATATGCCTGAGGTGATAACTGTAAGAGGGGGCACTACAGAGCTAGTCTTAGCACACTGTACTTTATGGAATTCTTATAGACAACTGCTAGTTCCATTAAGAGATGGATGAATGGTCATTTAAACACCTAAATGGGCACTGCTGTGCCGATTGTTTGAACTCTGATTGGATTTACAGGGTGATAATGTAACCTGTAAAGAGCCAGGCTGTACATAAACAGTATGGCACGATGGCATAGTGGTTAGCCTTGCAGCGCTGGGTTCCCGGTTCGAATCCCAGCCAGGTCAACATCTGCAAGGAGTTTCTATGTTCTCCCTGTGTCTGTGTGGGTTTCCTCTGGGCACTCTGGTTTCCTCCCACATCCCAAAAACATACAGATAGGGTGATTGGATTGGCCTTAGACTACAATAAATACTCTACACCATATAGACATACAACTATGGCAGGGATTAGATTGTGAGCTTCTCTGAGGGACAATTAGTGACAATACAATATATATTTTCTATACAGCGCTGCATGAGATGTTAGCGCTATATAAATAATAATAATATCATGTTTAAAAAGTGTATAAACACCCCTCAAAACAGTTATTGGAAGGGTTTGTTATATGAGTTTGGGCCAGTGGGGTGTATATGGCCTGGTCATTTATTTATGTATCCTTTACAAATTTATTTTGAGAAACAACGTTATTTATTTATTTTTTAAAACTATCAATTTTCTACTGATGCTCACAAAACTAATTTAATGTAGGTTATGCTCTTCCTGTGCATGAGATTCGGGGTAGGAAGACACAAGATGCCCAGTCTGGGGCGCCAAAATGGCCAGAAACAGCCCTGGCCACTAGTTTGGAAGTTGTACAGAACTCAAGGTGACGTCGACCCCCAAAACTATTGGGTGACAATTCTGCAGGCTTTAAAGAGGCACCATAAAGACATATAATAGAATGCAGGCAATTATTCAGAATACCCATTTTTATTAAATATCCTGGTTTCAGCATCAAAAACACTTCCTATATCTAAATATCACTGTATATTGGTATGTAGACCTGCCCACCCACTGAGGTTTAACCTAGGCTGTTTGTTATGCGGAATTCTCCCCCCTTGAGCATTCTGGGAGACCAAAGATGTTTTCTACTGGCTTTAGAACTCTCATTAAAGTATCATTCCGCAGAGATTACCTGCCACGACTAAAGATGTTACCGGCTGTGATAAATTTCAGAATGTAAACCAGGAAAAGGAAAGATTTTAAATGGGCAAATACTGACTAATTAATTTATAAATAATTACGGTTAAAAAAAAAACAAGCAATTTTATTCATTATGTTATTTTGCCTACAATTCCTCTTTAAAGGGACTCCGAGCACCTCTCATGGGCATGCCTTTAAGCCAGATGACTTCCAACAAAGTCGTGCTATGACCCCTCTGGAGGAGCCCCTTGCAATGGCCATGCGTGTCACTTCCTGTTCCTGCTTCATTCAGAGATGCACTTCTCTAACAGAGAAGACAGGGGTAACCCAGAAGTTATATCATAGCCAAGATGGCAGCCGTGATTTTTAAATTGAAATCAAACAAATTATTATAAACTATTTAGTGTAGAAAGGCGATTCAGGCATCCAATGAAAGATGAGAGCACAAGCTACAGAAAGGTTTGCAACTTTAAGTACTTTGCAGTACTGATCAGAGTTTTAAAGGCATGTCCATGAGAGGTGCTCGGAGTCCCTTTAAGACTCTAGGCTCTGAATGGTGAGACAACATAGGGCAGGGGCGTCCAAACTTTTTAGGCCAAGGGCCATATCGCTGATCTTGAGAGTGTTAGGAGGCCGAACTAGTGAAATGAAACACAATTTTTGTTGATTGCCGTCATGTACACTATGACCTCAATTCAGTAAGATCATGCTGGAGATAATAAGGCAAGAGAAAACTTACCTCCACACAGTGAGAGAGTTATCTTATCTCTTCATTCCTTAACTTACCTCCTCTGTCCTCTGTAGTTATTTTCACATGCAGTTAATGAACAGCCTGTCTTTAACTCTGGAGTTATTTTAAGGATTAAAGAGTTAACTTAAAGACAGAAGAGTTAACTTTAGGTTTGCCTGAGGTAAAATGTTTCCTGAATACGACATGCCTTATCACCATGGTAACAACTCTAGAAGAGTTACTAAAGACAGGAGATAAGATTAGTGAATTGAGGCCTATGTCTGTGAAAATTTGGCAGATAAAACATCTCCACAGGAAATAACCCTAATGCTGGGAATACACGGGTCGATCCGGCGGCCGATTAGCCGCCGGATCGACCCCAGCCGCCTCCCCGCTCGTCCGCGCGGATCGATTACCGCTCGTTCCCGCCGGCGCTTCCTTATCAGCGCTCGATTCCCTGCCATTGTCCGCCGGCGGGGATCGAGCGAGCGGGAGACGAGCGGCTTGATTGGGCCAGCTGAATATTATCAGCTGGCCGATACACGGTACAGAAACGTACCGTGTATCCCCAGCATAAGGGCCCTTTCACACTGAGGCGGGCGGTGTTGTAAATTACGCTGGGCAGAGCTGCGCAGGCGCAGTGGCTTGCCAACTCAGAGTCTGCAAAAAAGAGTGAGTGGCTGTGTGAGCACAGGGTGGCTGCAGGGGGCTGGTAGAAGCCCCAGGTAAGTGAAACTCATTTTTTTTTTTGCCTTTAGGATCCCTTTAATTAGTGGCCGTTACTGCTGCTGGCATTGTGGCAGCTGCTAATCAGTGGCTGTTACTGCTGCTGGCATTGTGGCAGCTGCTAATCAGTGGCTGTTACTGCTGCTGGCATAGTGGCAGCTGCTAATCAGTGTCTGTTACTGCTGCTGGAATAGTGGCAGCTGCCAATCCGTGGCTGTTACTGCTGCTGGCATACTGACAGCTGCTAATCAGTGGCTGTTACTGCTGCTGGCACAGTGGCAGCTGCTAATCAGTGTCTGTTACTGCTGCTGGAATAGTGGCAGCTGCTAATCTGTGGCTGTTACTGCTGCTGGCACAGTGGCAGCTGCTAATCAGTGTCTGTTACTGCTGCTGGAATAGTGGCAGCTGCTAATCCGTGGCTGTTACTGCTGCTGGCACAATGGCAGCTGCTAATCAGTGGCTGTTAGTGCTGCTGGCACAGTCGCAGCTGCTAATCAGTGCATGTTACTGCTGCTGGCTCAGTAGCAGCTGCAAATCAGTGGCAGTTACTGCTGCTGGCACAATGGCAGCTGCTAATCAGTGGCTGTTACTGCTGCTGGCACAGTGGCAGCTGCTAATCAGTGTCTGTTACTGCTGCTGGCATCGTGGAAGCTGCTTAATCAGTGACTGTTACTGCTGCTGGCACAGTGGAAGCTGCTTAATCAGTGGCTGTTACTGCTGCTGGCACAGTGATGGCTGCTAATCAGTGGCTGTTACTGCTGCTGGCTTAGTGACAGCTGCTAATCAGTGGCGGTTACTGCTGCTGGCATTGTGGCAGCTGTTAATCAGTGTCTGTTACTGCTGCTGGCATTGTGGAAGCTGCTTAATCAGTGACTGTTACTGCTGCTGGCATTGTGGCAGCTGCTAATTAGTGGCTGTTACTGCTGCTGGCTCAGTGGCAGCTGCTAATCAGTGTCTGTTATTGCTGCTGGCATTGTGGAAGCTGCTTAATCAGTGACTGTTACTGCTGCTGGCACAGTGATGGCTGCTTAATCAGTGGCTGTTACTGCTGCTGGCTTAGTGACAGCTGCTAATCAGTGGCTGTTACTGCTGCTGGCACAGTGGTGGCTGCTAATCAGTGGCTGTTACTGCTGCTGGCTTAGTGACAGCTGCTAATCAGTGGCGGTTACTGCTGCTGGCACAGTGGCAGCTGTTAATCAGTGTCTGTTACTGCTGCTGGCCCCTGCATGCAGCACTACAGCTATAACCTGCAGGCTGCTTGGACTTAAAGAAAACCTGTAGTGAGAAAAACCTCCCCCCGGGGGTACTCACCTGTAGTGGAGGAAGCCTCCGGATCCTATCGAGGCTTCCCCCCTCCTCCTCGGTCCCACGGCGGGGGAGATTAAGCTGGGATGTAAATATTTACCTTCCCGGCACCAGCGCAGGTGCAGTATCGGCTCTCCGCCTCGGATATAGGCGGAAATAGTCTATCTCTGTCGGGCCGCTCTACTGCACAGGCGCAAGTCTCCTGCGCAGTAGAGCGGACCCGACGGAGATCGGCTATTTTCGCCTCTCTCCGTGCTGAGAGCCGCAACAGCGCCCCCCGCTGGAGCTGGGAAAGGTTAATAAGTCAGCGCTTGTCAGGCTTGTCGAGGGAGGATTCTGGGCTGCTATGGGGGAGCCAGTGCTGGAGAGATGGGGGAGCCTGCAGCTACAGGGATGGGGGAAGCCTCATTGGGACCCTGAGGTCTCCCCCTCCTGAGGTGAGTACCCCCGGGGAATTTTTTTTGTTACAGGGTCTATTTAACAACTGTAGAGAGCATTGGGGCCACTAGGAATGGCTCGCAGACTGCATTTGGCCCCCGGGCCGGAATTTGGACATGCCTTACATAGGGGAATCAGTATGACAATGTTGTGGAATAATATTTCAGTGCTGAGATGATAAAGCAGCACTTTCTCTCTGCCAGGAAACAATGTATTGCACGTTGAAGCGTCAGTTTCACACATTTAATGCTGAAATAACACCTCTAGCAGGTTTCTAAGTATCTGTAGAAATGCACAGTATCAAGTGCTAATGATGATTTTGCACTGTTTGGACTTCACGTCACCGATGATAAGAAATCGTCACATGTGAGACCATGCGGCTGGGTAATAAGGTGACAAGTGGATTTTCTCTGTTTGCAAGAGAATCTTTGCTGCCTTCAGCATGCAGAGGTCTATTGATGTGACATGAATATTCCTGATATGTTTGTCTTTATTACATAAAGGGTAAATAGTTAGATAGTTAGATACTTACCTCAATAGGGAAAGACCCCTTTGTTCCTGCGCTGGGCCCCCTTTTGCAATATTCATTTGCAATTTGCAAATACAAAGTGGGCTAAAATTAAACACTGTCTGGGACCAAGTCGTGGATCCACCTAATTGTCTAGTGGCCCTCCTTCCTCCCTTATAAAGTTCATTGGTGTCTAATGGCCCCCTCCCTCCCTACACAGTTCCCTGGTGTCTAGTGGCCCTCCATCCTCCCCTATACAGTTCCCTGGTGTTTAGTGGCCCTCCACCCTCCCCTATACAGTTCCCTGGTGTTTAGTGGCCCTCCACCCTCCCCTATACAGTTCCCTGGTGTTTAGTGGCCCTCCCCCCTATACAGTTCCCTGGTGTCTAGTGTCCCTCCTTCTTCCCCTATACAGTTCCCTGGTGTCTAGTGGCCCTCCTCCCTCCCCTATACAGTTCCCTGGTGTTTAGTGGCCCTCCTCCCTCCCCTATACAGTTCCCTGGTGTTTAGTGGCCCTCCCCCCTATACAGTTCCCTGGTGTTTAGTGGCCCTCCTCCCTCCCCTATACAGTTCCCTGGTGTTTAGTGGCCCTCCCCCCTATACAGTTCCCTGGTGTTTAGTGGCCCTCATCTTCCCCTATACAGTTCCCTGGTGTCTAGTGGCCCTCCTCCCTCCCCTATACAGTTCCCTGGTGTCTAGTGGCCCTCCTCCCTCCCCTATACAGTTCCCTGGTGTCTAGTGGCCCTCCTCCCTCCCCTATACAGTTCCCTGGTGTCTAGTAGCCCTCCTCCCTCCCCTATACAGTTCCCTGGTGTTTAGTGGCCCTCCTCCCTCCCCTATACAGTCCCCCTGTGTTTAGTGGCCCTCCTCCCTCCCCTATACAGTTCCCTGGTGTTTAGTGGCCCTTCTTCCTCCCCTATACAGTTCCATGGAGTCTAGTGGCCCTCCTTTCTCCCCTATACAGTTCCCTGGTGTTTAGTAGCCTTCTTCCCTCCTCTATACAGTTCCCTGGTGTTTAGTGGCCCTCCTCCCTCCCCTATACAGTTCCCTGGTGTCTAGTGGCCCTCCTTCTTCCCCTATACAGTTCCCTGGTGTCTAGTGGCCCTCCTTCCTCCCATATACAGTTCCCTGGTGTTTAGTGGTCCTCCTCCCTCCCCTATACAGTTCCCTGGTGTCTAGTGGCCCTCCTTCTTCCCCTATACAGTTCCTTGGTGTTTAATGGCCCGCCTTCTTCCCCTATACAGTTCCTCGGTGGTTAGTGGCCCTCCTTCCTCCCCTATACAGTTCCCTGGTGTTTAGTGGCCCTCCTTCCTCCCCTATACAGTTCCCTGGTTTTTATAGTGGTCCTCCTCCCTCACCTATACAGTTCCCTGGTGTCTAGTGGCCCTCCTTCTTCCCCTATACAGTTCCTTGGTGTTTAGTGGCCCTCCTTGCTCCCCATACAGTTCCCTGGTGTTTAGTGGTCCTCCTCCCTCCCCTATACAGTTCCCTGGTGTCTAGTGGCCCTCCTTCTACCCCTATACCGTTCCTTGGTGTTTAGTGGCCCTCCTTCCTCCCCTATACAGTTCCCTGATGTTTAGTGGCCCTCCTCCCTCCCCTATACAGTTCCCTGGTGTCTAGTGGCCCTCCTCCCTCCCCATACAGTTCCCTGGTGTTTAATGGCCCTCCTCCCTCCCCTATACAGTGTGAATGTATGTGAAGCGGAAGTTCTTTTTTACATCATGTGCTGTGTTGTGGGTAACAGCCTGTGATGTGGAAGATAAAGACGTAGGTAAGTAACGCATGCAGCAGTGCATGCCTGAGCAGCTAAACAGCCTCTTCCTCAAGGTGACATCTATTAGCACAGAGCTGAGTGTGTAGAATATGCAAACTAGTATCTAATTTTATCATTCAAATGATGTGTGCGTTACCTCACAGGATGTGTACTGTGCTATGCTGTGTACTTATTAGCTGTCACCAATCACCAAGGCCAGAGAATCCAAGTGTGTCAGAAAATGTTACTGGCTGTGTTATTGGGATTTCTGTACATTGTTCCATTCTGTGTCAGTCAGTGACATTACTCTCCTCAATGCCAAGGGCTGGATTCTGCATTCATAGCCTATACACTTCCCACACTCACTACCAGGGACCAGA
Organism: Hyperolius riggenbachi; assembly: GCF_040937935.1. Classification (NCBI taxonomy): domain Eukaryota; kingdom Metazoa; phylum Chordata; class Amphibia; order Anura; family Hyperoliidae; genus Hyperolius; species Hyperolius riggenbachi. Next base: position 14,554,070 of record NC_090657.1, on the reverse strand, counting down.
GATAGATTAAGATGTAATAGGGCCCCTAGGCAAGGTAGTGCATTTTCCACCCCCCTGTGGTTCTTTATTTAACCATTTAATGGCATCCTGACTTAGTAAAACGTCCTGTTTGAGCCTGTTAACAGCAACAGGACGTTTTAATAAGTCGCTCGTTCCCGCTGCTCCGTACGTGTGCGCGCCGCTCCCGCCGCCGTTTCTGTCGGGATTCCATGTTCAGTGATTGGGGAAGAGGATTGAGCGGTCCTCTACTCAATCGCAATGCAATGCCTGGAATAAATGGATGTGACCGCGATCAGAGGCCACGTCCATTCATAAAACACAGCGTAGTTAAATGTAATAAAAAAAATAGTGAACACTTCCTATCAAACGGGAAAGTGTTCACTAGCGCCATCTTGTGGCCAAAAAGTATAATTACACATACAGTACAGACTAAAAGTTTGGACACACCTTCTCATTCAAAGAGTTTTCTTTATTTTCATGACTATGAACATTGTAGATTCACACTGAAGGCATCCAAACTATGAATTGACACATGTGGAAGTATAGTACATAACCAAAAAGTGTGAAACAACTGAGAATATGTCATATTCTAGGTTCTTCAGAGTAGCCACCTTTTGCTTTGATTACTGCTTTGCACACTCTTGGCATTCTCTTGATGAGCTTCAAGAGGTAGTCACCTGAAATGGTCTTCCAACAGTCTTGAAGGAGTTCCCAGAGATGCTTAACACTTGTTGGCCCTTTTGCCTTCACTCTGCGGTCCAGCTCACCCCAAACCTTCTCGATTGGGTTCAGGTCTGGTGACTGTGGAGGCCAGGTCATCTGGCGCAGCACCCCATCACTCTCCTTCCTGGTCCAATAGCCCTTACACAGCCTGGAGGTGTGTTTGGGGTCATTGTCCCAAATGATGGTCCAACTAAACACAAACCGGATGGAATAGCATGCCGCTGCAAGATGCTGTGGTAGCCATGCTGGTTCAGTATGCCTTCAATTTTGAATACATCCCCAACAGTGTCACCAGCAAAGCACCCCCACACCATCACACCTCCTCCTCCATGCATCACGGTGGGAACCAGGCATGTAGAGACCATCCGTTTACCTTTTCTGCATCGCACAAAGACATGGTGGTTGGAACCAAAAATCTCAAATTTGGACTCATCAGACCAAAGCACAGATTTCCACTGGTCTAATGTCCATTCCTTGTGTATTCCTTTAGCCCAAACAAGTCTCCTCTGCTTGTTGCCTGACCTTAGCAGTGGTTTCCTAGCAGATATTCTACCATGAAGGCCTGATTCACACAGTCTGCTCTTAAAGGGGAACTGAAGAGAGAGGTATATGGAGGCTGTCATGTTTATTTCCTTTTAGACAATACCAGTTGCCTGGCAGCCCTGCTGATCCTCTGCCTCTAATACTATTAGCCATAGCCCCTGAACAAGCATGCAGCAGATCAGTTGTTTCAGTGGTTCAGACTTATAAGTCTGATCTGACAAGACTAGCTGCATGCTTGTTTCTGGTTTTAATCAGATACTACTGCAGAGAAATAGACCAGCAGGGCTGCCAGGCAACTGGTATTGATTAAAAGGAAATAAACATGACAGCCTCCATATACCTCTCTCTTCAGTTCCCCTTTAACAGTTGTTCTAGAGATGTGTCTGCTGCTAGAACTCTGTGTGACATTGACCTGGTCTCTAATCTGAGCTGCTGTTAACCTGCGATTTCTGAGGCTGGTGACTCGGATGAACTTATCCTCCGCAGCAGAGGTGACTCTTGGTCTTCCTTTCCTGGGGTGGTCCGCTTGTGAGCCAGTTTCTTTGTAGCGTTTGATGGTTTTTGAGACTGCACTCGGGGACACTTTCAAAGTTTTCACAATTTTTCTGACTGACTGACCTTCATTTCTTAAAGTAATGATGACCACTCGTTTTTCTTTACTTAGCTGGTTTTTCTTGCCATAATACAAATTCTAACAGTCTATTCAGTAGGACTATCAGCTGTGTATCCACCTGACTTCTCCACAACACAACTGATGGTCCCAACTCCATTTATAAGGCAAGAAATCCCACTTATTAAACCTGACAGGGCACAGCTGTGAAGGGAAAACCATTTCAGGTGACTACCTCTTGAAGCTGATCAAGAAACCTAGAATATGATATATTTTAAGTTGTTTCACACTTTTTGGTTATGTACTATACTTTTACATGTGTTCATTCATAGTTTGGATGCCTTCAGTGTAAATTTACAATGTTCATAGTCATGAAAATAAAGAACACTCTTTGGCCAGTGCACACCAAAAACCGCTAGCAGATCTGCAAAACACTAGAGGTTTTTGAAGGAGATTTCAGAGCGATTCTAGGCATGTGCAGAGAGGTTTTCTACACATGCCTAGCGTTTTTTGGAGCGTTTTTGTGTAGCAGATTTCATATATTGTTACAGTAAAGCTGTTACTAAACAGCTCCTGTAACAAAAACGCCTGGAAAACCGCTCTGATATAGCGGTTTTCAGAGCGGTTTTCCACTTTCTTATACTTTTGCATTGAGGCAGAAACGCCTCAGAAATCTAAAAAATGCTGCAGCCCCCGAGTTTGCGGTTGTGGAAAAAACGAGCCGCTCTGGTGCGCACCAGCCCATTCACTTTCATTAGCCAAGCGGTTTTCCCCCTGCAAGCGGTTTAAAAAATGCTTCAGAACCGCTCTGGGGTGCACCAGCTCTTTGAATGAGAAGGTGTGTCCAAACTTTTGGTCTGTACTGTACATACACAAATATTAATACAAATTAATAACCTACACTTCCAAAGCCCCCCCCCCCTCCCCCAAACAAAAAACAAATTAAAAAACAAAAAAAAAAACCACTTGTTTGAAAAAATACATACCAGTAAATAGTTTCCTTAGGAACTCAGCTTTTTTAATCTATATTTTATGAGGGTAAATTACTTTAACTTTACAACATAGGGGCTTGAAATTATGGACCGGGCGAAAAAAATAAAAAAACTGAAAAATAACACCTATATTTCCAAATAATGTATTGTCGCCATACATTGTGATAGGGACATCATTTAAACAGTTTAATAATCGGGACAAATGTGCAAATAAAATGTGTCGGTTTTATCCAGGAGAACATTTACATTTAAAACTATAATGGCCGAAAACTGAGAAATAATTAATTTTTTCCATTATTTTGTTATTTTTCCTGTTAAAACACATTTAGAATAAAAAAATTCTTAGCAAAATGTACTACCCACAGAAAGCCTAAATGAAAAACCAGGTATAGATCATTTTGTTGTGATAAGTAGTAATAAAGTGATTAGGGAATGAAAGGAAGTAGCACTGACAGGTGAAAATTGCTCTGGTCCGTTAGGGTAAAAACCCTTGGGGGTGAACTGGTTAAGCTGTAGAGAGAGGTCAAAGAAGAGGATCAGTTGAAAAGGGCGCCTGAGCTGCCTGTATGAAAAGGGCGCCTCCATAGACATCAATGTTATTTCTGGAAATGTGGGCTAAAAAGTGGTGAAAAGGGCGCCCGAGTTTTGATATAGGCTACAAGCGGGCACCCCTTTGTAGCCCATATTTTTTTCGGCTACAGTAGCGCACCCCTTTGTAGCCCATATTTTTTATTTGGCTACAAGGTTTTTGATTCTGCTACAAAAGGGCGCCCTTTTGTAGCGCATATTTTTTATTTGGCTATAAGATTTTCGACTACAAGGTTTTTGATTCTGGGGATTAGGCACCACCAGGGGAGTCTTAGGGTTAGGCACCACCTGGGGGGTCTTAGGGTTAGGTACCACCTGGGGTGGGTCTTAGGGTTAGGTACCACCTGGGGAGTCTTACAGTTAGGCACCAACTGGAGGGTCTTAGGGTTAGGCACCACCTGGGGGGTCTTAGGGTTAGGCACCACCTGGGGTGTCTTAGGATTAGGCACCACCTGGAGGGTCTTAGGGTTAGGCACCACCTGGGGGGTCTTAGGGTTAGGCACCACCTGGGGTGTCTTAGGATTAGGCACCACCTGGAGGGTCTTAGGGTTAGGCACCACCTGGGGTGTCTTAGGATTAGGCACCACCTGGGGGGTTTTAGGATTAGGCACCACCTGGAGGGTCTTAGGGTTAGGCACCACCTGGGGTGTCTTAGGATTAGGCACCACCTGGAGGGTCTTAGGGTTAGGCACCACCTGGGCGGTCTTAGGGTTAGGCCCCGCCAGGGGAGGGTTTTGGGTGAAATTACGGAGACGTTAGGTCATAGTAATCACTTTTCTCAGCTATATCTAGAGCCCTTTTATAGCCCAACAAATTTTTGCCTATAACAGCATCCCTTTTATAAACTAAAACTATATGGCATATTTGGGCTACAACAGGTGCCCTTTGTAGCCGAATTTGACATATATGGGCTACACCAGGCGCCTTTTTTGTAGCTGAATTTGTCATATATGGGCTCCACCAGACGCCCTTTTTTCCAGGTGCCCTTTTCAAGTAGACCCCAAAGAAGGTGGCAGGTGAGCCCCACAAGGCCCCAGGCACTTGTCTAGGTTGCCTGGTGGATGAATTTGCTCTGCCAGGGACAGATTAAAGTGAAGCGAGGGTCTTGGTAATGTAGACGTTTTAGCATGTACATCGGAAAAGGGAGCCACTGTAATTTAGACGATAGGCATAGCCACTAGAAGAATATTAGTAAACTATGAATATTCTACTATTGGGTTCTAGCTAATTCCTATAGTAAAATATCGGTCATTTTTACCAATATTTTACTATCGCCTAACCTGACCCTAATGTCACTTGAACGTTCTCTCTAACGATGCCTAACCCTAACCTACCTCCTGCGCCACAATTTCTGCCAATTTAAGCATCGCCTTCTCTGCCGATATTGTGTCACCTAATTACGGTAATTATTGAGAGCCCCTGACGACCAAATTACCGCCTGGGCGCCAGCATAGCTGTAATTAACATTGAGGTCTATGCAGCGACAATTTTACCAGCCATCCGCCAAAAATTACCCCCAATTTGGGCGCCTCTAGCCATTTTGTCACTCCAGGCGAGAAAATCTGTGCCCCCCCCCCCTCCCCCATGCAGTCCCCCTGCACGGCACTCGTGGCCGCCTGGTCGGCCTGGGTCAGAAGGAGGCACAAAGGGTCACAGAAAGAGTCACAGGGTTACTAAAGGAGGCACACAGAAGGAGGCACAAAGGGGCACAGAAGGAGGCACAGGGGGAAAGAGGAAGGTGCAGGGGACAGAGGTGGCACATGGGGACTGGAGAGGCACAAAGGGAGACAGAAGGGGGCACAGGATAACAGAAGGAGGCACAGGGGGACAGAGGTGGCACCTGGGGACTGAGGCAGAGTGGGACTGAAGGAGGAACAGGGGGGCAGAGGTAGCAAAAGGGGACAAATAAAGGCAAAGGGTATATAAGTAGGCACAGGGGGGACTGAATGAGGCACATGGAGACAGAAGGAGGCACAAAGGGAGACAGAAGGACAAACAGGGGGTCAGACATGGCACAAGGGACAGACGGAGGAACAAAAAAAACAGAAGGAGGCACAAAGGGGAAAGAAGGATGCACAAGGCACAGAGGTGGCAGCTGCCTGCAACTTATGCTAAGTAGATGCAGCAGAAGCAAATATTAGAACACCCATGAGGACAGGGCTTCATTTGGGGTGGGGCTTAACCCAGCAACATGGCGCTCCCCAGGACCAATGGCACTCCAGGCAATGGCCTGTACTGCCTATGCCTAGAGGCGCCCCTGCCCCCAAATTAATGTATTTATCATACACTCTGATGTATGTTCATTCGTTTGCAGAGTGATTGATGAACAGTGGCAGTAGCATAGTGTGTACAGTCCAAAACTAGCACAGCTGTCTTACCATTGATTATTGGCCAGATCAGATTTTAGTAAAAATCTTATTGAAATCAAAACCTGCAATGCAATAAATTGATTCTCACGGAACCGATCACTTTTTAACCTTCCTGGCGGTAAGCCCGAGCTGAGCTCGGGCTATGCCGCGCAGGAAGATATCTCAGCCCCTGATGGAGCGATTTGCTCCATTTAAAATGCTGTACGCGCAGCTAGCACTTTGCTAGCCGCGCGTACAGCTTGATCGCCGCCGCTCTGCGGCGATCGCCCGTACGCAGCGGCGCAAGAGGGCCCCCCCCCCCCCGCCAGAGCCCTGCGCTGCCCGGACCAATGAGTTCCGGGCAGCGCTATGGGCTGGATCGGAGGTGTCTGACGTCAGGACGTCGGCTGACGTCCATGACGTCATTCCGATCGTCGCCATGGCGACAGGAGAAGCCAAACAGGGGAGCGCGTTATATACGCGTTCCCCTGCTATTGATGCCGGCGACGATCGCACTAGAGGGACACATGCGCCCTCTAGTGGTGTTTCATGTAGCTACCACTCTGGTAGCTTTACATGAAACACAAAAAAAAAAATTAAAAAAAAAAGGATTTTTGCCATTTTGGCAAAAAAAATTAACCGCCAGGAGGGTTAATCAGGGAGTAAGGGCTGGGACCCACTAGGGCGATTTTGGCAGTGTTTTACAATCTCCAATAATAGCCAAGAATTCCAAAAATCGCTTTGCCAATGTATTTAAATGGTAGGGAACCCACAATTGTGGGATTGCGTTTAGGGTGAATCGCAATGGCAGAACATGCAGCATTTTGAGCACATTTGTGCTCAATACTATGTATAGGGGTGTGGCAAAATCGCTTTGAAAAATGATTGTGTAGCGATTTGAGGGCTGAGCGTTTTGAATTTTAAATTAAAGAGAAACTCCGACCAAGAATTGAACTTTATCCCAATCAGTAGCTGATACCCCCTTTTACATGAGAAATCTATTGCATTTCACAAACAGACCATCAGGGGGCGCTGTATGACTGATTTTGTGATGAAACCCCTCCCACAAGAAACTCTGGTACCGCGGTACTCTAGGCAAACTGCCACAATGTAACAATGTTCACAGACAGGAAATAGCTGTTTACAGCTGTCTGTAACAGCCAAAACAGCTAGGAGCAGCTACATCACCTGCCCACAGTAACAATGTCACCATGTAATAAATGTCAGAATGTAAATCGGGGAGAGGAAAGATTTTACAATGAGCAAACACTGACTAAATCATTTATACATAATTATTGTAAAAATGAAGCACTTTTTTTATTACATTATTTTCACTGGAGTTCCTCTTTAAGTTAATTATACGCACTGTCCTGATGTCAGGTTTCTATCTTTGGCCCACCCCCTAGCAGAAGAGGTCTCTGATTGGTCCTAGAGAAGCACCTATGACAGCTTCTATTAGGGGCGGGGCTATGGTCGGAAGCCATACATCTTGACACCTGGTACGTATAATAATGTTTATTTAAAAAAAAATGCTAATCGGAAGCACTGTACTGTTTACTGTACAGCACTTTAAATCGTAGCAAAACGCCATCGCCCTAGGAATCGCTACAAACAGCAGTGACACGATTTAAAAGTGCTGCAGCGATTCATAGTAGGTTGATTATTTGGATAATCGGGCTATAATCGACCTGAGGTCAAATTCATTATTCCACAAATAGCTATCCAATTCCTATCACATTTTGTTTTGCTAATCCATTTGAAGGGCTGGTACACACCAGAGCCGTTCACAAGCGTTTTTAAAAATGCTTGCAGGGGGAAAACCGCTTGGGTATTGCATTGCAATGGGCTGCTGCACACCAGAGTGGTTCGTTTTTTCCACAAATGCAAACTCGGGGGCTGCAGCATTTTTTAGATTTCTGAGGCGTTTCTGCCTCCATGTTAATGTGTAGGAAAGTGGAAAACGGCTCTGAAAAACGCTAGATCAGAGCGGTTTTCCAGGCGTTTTTGTTACAGAAGCTGATCAGTAACCGCTTTACTATAACAATATATAAAATCTGCTTCACAAAAACGCTCCAAAAAACACTAGGCATGTTTAGAAAACCTCTCTATACATGCCTAGAATCACTCTGAGGGGCCCAGTGCACACCAAAAACCCTCTAGCAGATCCGCAAAAACACTAGAGGTTTTTGAAGCAGATTTCATAGCGATTCTAGGCATGTGGTTAGAGAGGTTTTCTACACATGCCTAGTGTTTTCTGGAGCGTTTTTGGTGTATCAGATTTCATATATTGTTACAGTAAAAGCTGTTACTGAACAGCTTCTGTACCAAAAACGCCTGGAAAACCGCTCCGATCGAGTGTTTTTCAGAGCGGTTTCCACTTTCCGATTCTTTAACATTGAGGCAGAAACGCCTCAGAAATCTAAAAAATGCTGCAGCCCCCGAGTTTGCGTTTGTGGAAAAAACGACTCGCTCTGATGTGCACCAACCCATTATAATACATTTACCAAGCGGTTTTCCCCCTGCAGGCGTTTTTAAAAAACGCTTCAGAACCGCTCTGGTGTGCACCAGCCCAAAATCTGCTTCAAAAACCTCTAGCGTTTTGCGGATCTGCGGTTTTTGGTGTGCACTGGGCCTTACTGCTGGTCTGACCAATACAAAGCATTTAATTTAAAGCTAATCAAATAAAAAAATCCTCCTTTTCATTCAGTCAGACCCTCCAAATCCATGAGAAGTTGTCAGTGGTGAGTGAGGCAGAATTGATGAGAATTGATGAGTTCCTCTGAGCAGTACATGGCAGCCCTTATTGTGGCACTCGCTTGCTGATAGCTGACATCTCCGCACATCAGATTAGCAGCTACTCTGCAGCTGGGCCATGTATAATGCGCCCCTCCAGGATTCCATTGGTTCTTTCCTGCCTGCGATTGACAGCCACCCACAAAGGCTACGTAATGATGGGGGCGAACGCATTATGCACAGCGTTAGATGTATTCAGCGCTAGCTGTAGTGGCTGCAGTGGGATTTACTGTACCATTTGCTCAGAGACCCCAAGATGTCTTCTCCCCTCCCACACACTGACTTGTTTTTCTAAGAGAGTGACACAGAGATGCCAGCCCTGTATAGTCAGCGAGGTTTTACTCACTCACAACTGTATGCACAGCGCCAAAATCTTCCGTCACGCCGTCCTGGCTGGTTGTGTATTTAGGAGAGGGCTTTTCCTTCTGTTACAAGACCTTGCCTATGAATACTGCTGATCTCCTGCTGTCTTAAAGCGGACCCAAACCAAACATTTTTTAATTCACAATATTTAGTTGCACCGCTCTGACACATACAAAGATAAATAAACACTCCTTCAAGCCTATGAGCATTTCAGTGCATGCTTTTCACCCTTCCCTTTTCATAACTAGGGCTATACAGGTGGCAGCCATTACTTCTGAGCTTAGTAGGAGGTTTTAGATCATGGGTGTGCTTGTCATCAGCTACCCTCCCTCACAGGGGCGTCGTCTATGTGAAATCTCACACAAGCTGAGATTACCTCCCCTGTGACATCATCAGTAGCAGCCTGTGTTTTGTTTTTTATCTCCTCCACCAGTCTGCCGGATTCTGTCCCGGCAATATGAAAGGAAGGGAGGGGTTCCTCCAATAAATGTAAAATATTTTATATTTGTCATCATGCAGCTGAAAAAAAGCTGCTATTTATTATTATAATTTAGAAAATAGATTTTATTTCTGAAATCTTGTATTTTTAAGTTGGGTCCACTTTAACTTGTTGCCGACCACCACATGCCCCCAGGACCGCGTAACGCCAATTGCCGCTAAGTTCTGGGGCGCGTTTTGCACGCATCCCCGCTTGAATGACGGAGCTCTGTCATCAGTCTCCCAGCGGCGATCACCGCTAGGAGACTGTTAGACGGCGAAACCGCTGTCTATTTACCGTGTACAGCATTGCGATCTATGGCAGGCAGCGCTGTACTGGGGACAGCCGTGCGACAGGGAAGAGATTGCCGATATTTATACATACCTTGGGCTTCCTCCAGCCCCATCAGCTTGGATCGCTCCCACACCGCTGTCCTCCGATGTCTGCAGTGCCGGTACCGGGTCCCGTCGCTTCCGTGAGTCGGCCCAAGTCTACGCAGGAGAAGTGCGCTCTTTGTGTACCTCTCCAGCAGCTGCTAGAGAGATACGTAGAGGGCGCACTTCCCTTACACCAGACTGGCTCCGTCTGACGGAAGTGCGGGGACCCGGCACCGGCGCTGCAGACATCGGAGGATGGCGGCGTGGGAGCTATCCAAGCTGATGGGGCTGGAGGAAGCCCCAGGTATGTATAAATCCTTTTTTTCAGGAGCTCTGAGCTCCTTTAAATAATAAACAAAAGTAAAATGTATTATAAAAATAAACATTAAAATATTTTTAAAAAAATAAACAAACATTGGGGGAACGATCACACCCCACCAACAGAGTCCAGAGGAGACATTATAAGAGCATATATTAACATTTTTGTTGGGTACTGCGTGAGAAAAGGTCAGATGCGAGATATGTTTTTGAGTTGGAGTCGGAGATGACAGGAGCTGGTTAGGGAGTGAATGTGAGGAATAAAAGAGGGAGAGGTGTCAAATATTACCCCTAAGCATGCTTTGGGAACTGACGTTATAGGGGTTTTATTAACATTTATTGTTATATCAGGCAGAGAGGTGTACAGAGATGGTGGAAAAATTATCAGTTCTGTTTTATTCATATTAAATTTAACCTGCTGGGCGTTCTGATTCCTGCGGCCGCGGTAGGGTTTTTTTTCGCCTAATTTTTTTTTTATCATGTAGCTAGCCTATTGCTAGCTACATGATTTCCCCCTCCCTGCTGCCTCCCTCCCACCCTTCCGATCGCCGCCGGCGATCATGCCCATTAGGAAATCCCGTTCTGAACAGGATTTCCTTTAAGGCTTCCCCCATCGCCATGGCGACGAACGGAGTGACGTCATCGATCCACCTCATAGCGCAGACTGGCAGTGATTGGCCAGGCTGCGCAAGGGGTCTGCGGGGGGGGGCCTCCTTCGCGGCGGGTAGCGGCGGATCGGCGGCGAGCGGCGGCGATCGAAACAATCACGCAGCTAGCAAAATGCTAACTGCGTGTTTGAAAAAAAATTGTGCAAATCGGCCCACCAGGGCCGGAACGGTGCACAGCGGCGTTACTGGACGAGCTCAGCTCGTTCAGAACGCTAGGGAGGTTAAAGAGACTAGAGAGGTCATAAAAGAGGATATAGCAGACAAGCAGTCAGGAGCACATATGAGGGGGGAGGAGGAGGGAGTCTGGGGCACAAGAGGTATGTTTGTTTATCATCCGCATATTAATAGTATTGAAAACCAAATGAGTTAAGTTGCCAAGACCGTGGAAGTAGATGGAAAAGAGGAGGGGGCCAAGGACAGAGCCTTGAGGTACCCCCACGATAAAGGATGGGGAGTGGAGATCTGATCCAAGTAAAATATAACCTAATGTGAACAAAGTATAAACTAAAATCTGTACAAAACTCAACCTGCCCTAGAGACTGTTCAGTACACCGCAGTGAGTTTATGGCATCTGTTACGATTGCTTATGTCTAAGAAAAGTCATGACGGCTGAAAAAATGTTTCAGAACTCCATAATTTTTCCATCTTTAGCCCTTATAAGAAAGTGCTTGGAATGTTTGATGAAGAACTGCTCTTGTTGTCCGTGGCAACAATCACATTCCAGTCTTCTATTGTTACAAATGATGGCTGACTGACTGGAAATGCGTTTCCAGGAACGGGCCTAAAGAAAGACCGTTTTCCGGAAATGTGGATATCCCTTACTGGATTTCAGCCACTCTAGCGCAGTCATGATAAAGCTGCAATACGATCTGACGTGTCATGAATTGTGCTTGTCTATGCAGGTGTTCAGCACGTACTCTAATGAGGAATATGACCGGCGCAATGACGATGTGGATCCAATGGCTGCCTCCGCAGAATACGAGCTTGAGAAGCGAGTGGAGAGGCTGGACCTCTTTCCTGTGGAACTGGAGAAAGGTAAGGCAGCATTCTACCGTGATCTCTAATCTGTTTATCCTCTGCTCTTTAGCTCTGCCTAGACATAAACTATCATTCTTTCTGTGGGCCAAACTTCTGAAAATATCTAAATCTGAATTAAAGGATACCCGAAGTGACATGTGACATGATGAGATAGACATGTGTATGTACAGTGCCTAGCACACTAATAACTAGGCTGTGTTCCTTTTTTTCTTTCTCTGCCTGAAAGATTTAAATATCAGGTATGTAAGTGGCTGACTCAGTCCTGACAGGAAGGGACTACAGTGTGACTCTCACTGATCAGAAATTCCCCTTTTTACCTTTTTCTTGCTCTCAGAAGCCATTTTCTGCTAGGAAAGTGTTTTATAGTTGGAATTTCTGATCAGTGAGGGTCACACTGTAGTCACTTCCTGTCTGAGTCAGGACTGAGTCAGCTACTTACATACCTGATATGTAACTCTTTCAGGCAGAGAAAGAAAAAAAGGAACACAGCCTAGTTATTTGTGTGCTAGGCACTGTACATACACATGTGTGTCTCATCAAGTCACATGTCACTTCGGGTATGCTTTAAAGAGAATCTGTATTGTTAAAATCGCACAAAAGTAAACATACGAGTGCGTTAGGGGACACCTCCTATTACCCTCTGTCACAATTTCGCCGCTCCTCGACGCATTAAAAGTAGTCAAAAACAGTTTTAAAAAGTTTGTTTATAAACAAACAAAATGGCCACCAAAACAGGAAGTAGGTTGATGTACAGTATGTACATCCGTGCATCACCGCTGCCTGTGTCATTATGCCGAACGGATCGGGTCCCGGCTTGATGACGTCATCAAGCCGGGACCCGATCCGTTCGGCATTAAGACACAGGCAGCGGTGATGCACGGAGGGGAGGCAGCGGTGATGCACGGAGGGGAGGCTGATCGCACGCTGGAACGAGGTGAGGTATGTTGTTTTCATGCTAATCCAGCATTGCAGCATGGGGGAAGAAGAGGGGGAGGGTTGGCTGGGTCAGCATTTCGGCATACATGGTTATCTGGGGGGGGGGAGGTAACAAGGCGACACATTGCTATCTATAGGGCAGGGGGGGCAGAGGCACACTTTGCTATCTATGGGGGGGGGGGCTGCGCAAATGGTCTGGATATCTATGGGGAGGGGGGAATAATGCAGCACATCTGGCTATCTATGGGGAAGGGGGGGATTAAGCAGCCCATCTGGCAATTTTTTTTTTTGGGGGGGGGGTCAAAAGGACACTTAGCATTTTATATGGGGACGGGGCTAATAGAGGCACATTCGTCTATACTTGGGGGGGGGGGGGGGTTAAAGGGGCACACCTGGCTATCCATAGGGGGTGGGGGGAATAGATGGGTACATCTGGCTGTCTATTGGAGGGGGGAGAACAAAGGGGACACCTAGCTAAAAATGGGGGTGGGGTATAAAGGGGCATATCTGGCTTACAGAGGGGCACATCTGGCCTTTTTGTATAGGGGAGGGGCTAATAAGGGGTACATCTGGCTATCTATACTGGGGGGGGGGGATAAAAGGGGCACACTTGGCTATCTATGGGGGAATGGGGGAGTAAAGGGGCACACCTGGCTATCTATGGAGGGGGGAGGGGCACATCTGGCTAACTACGGGGGTGGGAGCTAATAAATGGGCTTAGTTTTTTAAAAATATGTATGCCTTCAGCGTATATTAGTTATTTCGGCAAATACAGCTTGGGATTACTGATAAAGTGCAATGCATTTTTTTTTTAAAAATACACCTTTATTTACAAGTAATATATTGTTGCCAAACATTGTACTAGGAACATAAATTAATTGTTTAAATAAACAGGACACATGGGCAAATAAAATGTGTGGGTTTGATCTACAGTAAAACTTTTTATTTTCAAACAGTAAGGGTTGAAAACTGAGAAATAATGACTTTTTCAGTTTTTATTCTCCTTATTCCTTTTAAAATGCATGCAAAATAAAATAATTCTTAGCAAAATGTACCACCCAAAGAAAGCCTCATTGGTGGGAAAAAAAACAAGGTATAGATCATTTATGTGTGATAAGGGCTGATAAAGTTATTGGCTAATGAATGGGAAGCGTGTGAAATGTTGAAAATTGCTTGGGATTTTTAGGGGGAAAAGCCCAGGGACGCGAAGTGGTTAAAGAGTGACAACTCATAGCATAACACAGGGGTCAGGAACCTTTTTGGCTGAGAGAGCCATGAACACAACATATTTTAAAATGTAATTGCGTGAGAGCCAAACATAGCCATAGCCGGACAGTGCACATGCGCAGCAGAAGGCTCACGTCCCCCTGTTGCCATGGTGATGTGTATACAGTTGATCCGCTGGGCAGTGGAAGTGTCAGACACGTCTTCAGCTTTTCTTTGGTTTCAGCAACATGAGCAATTTCCCCGAGAGCCAGACAGGAGAAACACCAACTAACAGCTTGTACAATTAGCTAGCTGACTTGGGGGTTGATTTATTTTTTAGAACGAGATCCCCGCACTTTGGCCCAATAGGCTGCCTGTCAAGTGACGGACAGCCTATTGGGACAATCAAAGTGCGGGGATCTTGCCCTACAAAGTCACTGGACCTGACAGGATCCCGGGTGGGACAATTGGAGCGGCTGTTCGTTTGGGGGGAATGTGAGTAAGTTAGTGATGCATCCTACAGCAGTAGCGTGCCTTCTTTGAAAATGTTACTTGCGCTGCCACACTAAGCTGTGCTGCTTGAGCAGTGTAACTTAGTGAATCAACCCCTACTGATTGTCTGTGACTCAGATGTAGCCATCAAAAGAGCCACATCTGCCTCCCGAGCCATAGGTTCCCTACCCCTGCTATAAAATTGGAATTCAGCATTCCAATTTTGACATGAATTATCTTGGTTTTAGCATCATTAACGCTGCTTATAACTATAATTGCTGTATGTAACCCCACCCTACCATGATATGTAGCATAGGGTATGCTGTCATGAAACCGTCTGCCCCAGAGTACTCTGGGAAAAAATATCAACCTTCAGTGATTGACCTGATAAATTGTAAATCAGGGTGACATTTTGCAATGGGCAAACACTGACAAAATAATTTGTATATGAATAGTGTGAAAAATAAAGGCTTTTGTGGCCTTTCAAGAAATCTTGCATTTGTAAAAAACCTCTTCTTTCCCCGATATTGATACAGTATATGTCTGCTGACATATCTTTGCAGTAGTATAGCTACAGAGGCATGGGTTCCAGTGTATATTATATACGTGGACCCTATCGCAGCATGGTGGCATGGAAACAGTAAATTCGGGCGCCTGAGGCTAGTGGACAAATCGGGCGCCGCCATTCACTTCTATAATAAATATCGTTTAATGGGCGCCCGGTAGGAAAAAAGGGCGCCGGAGAAAACTAACGTTTTAAAAGCGGCGCCCGGAGACTTAATGTTTTATTACTGTTTCTCATGATTACACATTATTTAATGATTTATACATGTTTAAATATTATTTTTAAACGAAAACCAGTACAATATTTTTCCCAAACATTATTTTTAAACGAAAAACATTACTTTTTTTTTTTTTTTACATTATTTTTAAACGAAAAAAATAACAGGGGGGTCTTAGGTTTAGGCACCAACAGGGGGGTCTTAGGTTTAGGCACCAACAGTGGGTCTTAGGTTTAGGCACCAAAAGTGGGGTCTTAGGTTTAGGCACCAACAGGGGGGTCTTAGGTTTAGGCACCAACAGGGGGTCTTAGGTTTAGGCACCAACAGGGGGGTCTTAGGTTTAGGCACCAACAGGGGGGTCTTAGGTTTAGGCACCAACAGGGGGGTCTTGGGTTTAGGCACTAACAGGGGAGTCTAGGGGTTAGGGGTAGGTACAGGGAGGGTTACTTAGGCACCAACAGGGGGGGTCTTAGGTTTAGGCATCAACAGGGGGGTCTAGGGGTTAGGGGTAGGTACAGGGAGGGTTACTTAGTAAAAAAAATTTTAAACGTTATTATGCGTTTCATTATTTAAGCGAAAGATTAACGTTTTTACAATTGCCGATTTAATACACATTATTTAATGATTTATAACGTTTAAAAACATTACTTTTAAACGAAATACATTTTTAAACGTAATCCATGTTTATCGTTAAAATCCCGGTGCCCTTTTTTCCCATCGCCCCTTTTTAACGTACGCTGGTGGCATAGCGGTTAGCGCTCTCGCCTTGCAATGCTGGGTCCCCAGTTCGAATCCCAGCTAGGTCAACATCTGCAAGGAGTTTGTATGTTCTCCCCGTGTCTGCATGGGTTTTCTCCGGGCACTCCCGTTTCCTCCCACATCCCAAAAACATACAGATAAGTTAATTGGCTTCCCCCTAAAAATTGGCATACATCAAAAAAGGGTGTCGGGAAAAAAGGGCGCGTGGTGTAAACGATAAACAGTATTATCGTTTATAGAAATATTGTGTAGAATTTCGTTTAAAAATAGCGTTTTAAGAATTTATAAATCACTAAATAATGTGTATGAGATCGGCAATTCGTAAAACGTTAATCTTCCCTGTTTGTAAAGTGAAACTTATATTTACGTTTATTAAAAACCCTCCCTGTACCTATCCCCAACCCCTAGACCCCCTGTTGGTGCCTAAACCTAAGACCCCCCTGTTGGTGCCTAAACCTAAGACCCCCCTGTTGGTGCCTAAACCTAAGACCCCCCTGTTGGTGCCTAAACCTAAGACCCCCCTGTTGGTGCCTAAACCTAAGACCCCCCAGTTGGTGCCTAAACCTAAGACCCCCCTGTTGGTGCCTAAACCTAAGACCCCCCTGTTGGTGCCTAAACCTAAGACCCCCCAGTTGGTGCCTAAACCTAAGACCCCCCTGTTGGTGCCTAAACCTAAGACCCCCCAGTTGGTGCCTAAACCTAAGACCCCCCTGTTGGTGCCTAAACCTAAGACCCCCCTGGTGGTGCCTAAACCTAAGACCCCCTATGGATAATAATTAATAAATAAATAACATTAAATAACATAAATAACATTAATAAATAAAAAATGTAAATAAAAAAATGTAAATAATTTTTTTGGGTGGATAATAATGTTTTAGAAATGTTTTAGAAATAGTGATTTAGTATCTTTATAAACGTTATTCGTCACGGGCTCATTTTGTAAATTTAAATCATCACAAACATAGTTATAAATCCTTAAAAATCTCCGGGCGCCATTTGTAAACCGTTAATAATCTCCGGAGCCCTTTTTTCCCTGTTCGGCGCCCATTAAACAATATTTATAATAGGAGTGAATGGGGCGCCCTTTTTGTCCACTTGTCTCATGCGCCCAAATCTACTGCTTCCAAAAATTGGCCCTATGGTAGGAAATAGATTGTGAGCCCCTCTGAGGGACAGTTAGTGACAAGACAATAAACTCTGTACAAAGCTGTGTAATATGTTGGTGCTATATAAAATACTTGAATAAATAAAATAAAAATAAACAGTACTCTACAATGGGCACAAGCAGGGAAATTTCTAGGCCATAGAGTTCCCAGGGCAAGGGTGAATCCATAGCTCCCAACTGTCTCTCTTTTGGAAGCCCTGTCCCCAGGGGAGGACTGGCCAGGGGGGAAGGGGGGAGATTTCCCCCCAGGCTGCCTCTCATTTAATGATTTAGGGCTGGCACTGTGCCTGGTGAATTCAGGTTTTTGTATTAGGCAATGTGAAACACTAGGCTGAATGAGGGAAATAAACGCCCAATTACAGAGCAATTGCAGGGCGGGAAAGCTAGTAAATATACACAGCATGATACA
The DNA here is from genome assembly GCF_040937935.1 of Hyperolius riggenbachi. Classification (NCBI taxonomy): domain Eukaryota; kingdom Metazoa; phylum Chordata; class Amphibia; order Anura; family Hyperoliidae; genus Hyperolius; species Hyperolius riggenbachi. The sequence continues at coordinate 14,536,482 of NC_090657.1, read as the reverse complement.
GAGCAGAGGCTTGCCTGCAGGGTCCGTGGGAAAAAATCTGTCTGGTCTCTCACCATTGTTAACTGCATGTGCACAGCTACATAAGATATTGTCTAGGTTGAAAAGTTTTCGACAGTCCCTAGACTCCAGAAGGGCTGCTTGCAGGACTTGTGTAAGATAGAAACCCCAACCGTTGTAACTCAAAATGTATTATGTGCCCCCCCCGGTGCCAGTGCATTTATACTTTATCTGTCACGCTGTCCCTCGACTGTCCTTGCTGTATTTCCCACATGACTACCGGCATATAGCACGTGGGGCACGTGTGTGATGTCATTTGGGCTGGGGCTGCCGTGAAAACAGGCCTCTAGTTTGTGTTTTCCCTCCAGGCCAAAAGGTCCCAGTCCTCCCCTGCCTGTCCCTCTGTCCCTCTTTCAGGACTTTGTCCCTCTTGCTATGTAAATATATATATTTCTCTACTAAAAATGTGTTTGATTGACTCTAAACTTTATTCCCATCCTTTAAATTGATATATTACTAATTTTGCAATGTTACTATGAAGGAAAATGAACCAGGATAGAAAGGACCAGTGTGGTTTGAATTATAAAACAACATATTTTTCTTATGAAATCTTTATGGTATGCGTGACTAGGGTTGTGACAGGGGTGTGATCAGGGGTGTGGCAGGGGCATGGCTTAAGTGTCCCTCTTTCTCATCTCAAAAAGTTGGGAGGTATGGTGTATTGATTGTGCCCCCCCCCCCCCATACACACACACACACTCTGGCAAACGGTTGTGATGCAGTAGCCAGAGGTGCACCCCAGTATGAGGTAGCCCCCAATACAGCTAGGCAGAGGCCCCCACCCTGTAGGTAACCAGAGAGCCCCCATTTTATGTAGCCTGAGAGACCTTATCTTTAGGTCAGGGGTGCAGCTAAGGTTTTTGTGGCCCCAAGCGGACTGTAGCAAGAGACCCTATCCTGCGTCGCGCGAAGCGCGCCGCGGCGAAAAATGGGTGTGGCTATCCCGCATAAGTGGGCGTGGCCATGACATGTGGGTGGAGCAGGAGGGCGGATTGGGGCGGGGCTGTTTGCGGGGAAAAAATGGATGTTGGGGTGATTGAGGCGCGCGTAGCGCGCCGAAAGATTGGCGCGGCCATGACATTGTATGGGCGAAGCTTAACCGTAGCACAGCAAATATAGCCAACTATGACCATTAAATAATAAATGCAGCAACAGTTACCCCAGACACCAGAAAATAAAAACGCAATTTGGGCCACATTTCAGCAGAAATCAAACGCAATTAGGGCACATTTTCAGCAGAAATCAAACGCAATTAGGGCACATTTTCAGCCGAAATCAAACGCAATTAGGGCACATTTTCAGCAGAAATCAAACGCAATTAGGGCAGAGTTCAGCAGAAATCAAACGCAATTAAAGCCACATTTTCAGCAGATATCAAACGCAATTAGGGCACAGTTCAGCAGAAATCAATCGCAATTAGGGCACAGTTCAGCAGAAATCAATCGCAACTAGGGCCACATTTTCAGCAGATATCAAACGCAATTAGGGCCACATTTTCAGCAGAAATCAAACGCATTTAGGGCACAGTTCAGCAGAAATCAATCGCAATTAGGGCCACATTTTCAGCAGATATCAAACGCATTTAGGGCACAGTTCAGCAGAAATCAATCGCAATTAGGGCCACATTTTCAGCAGATATCAAACGCATTTAGGGCACAGTTCAGCAGAAATCAATCGCAATTAGGGCCACATTTTCAGCAGATATCAAACGCATTTAGGGCACAGTTCAGCAGAAATCAATCGCAATTAGGGCCACATTTTCAGCAGATATCAAACGCATTTAGGGCACAGTTCAGCAGAAATCAATCGCAATTAGGGCCACATTTTCAGCAGATATCAAACGCATTTAGGGCACAGTTCAGCAGAAATCAATCGCAATTAGGGCCACATTTTCAGCAGATATCAAACGCATTTAGGGCACAGTTCAGCAGAAATCAATCGCAATTAGGGCCACATTTTCAGCAGATATCAAACGCATTTAGGGCACAGTTCAGCAGAAATCAATCGCAATTAGGGCCACATTTTCAGCAGATATCAAACGCAATTAGGGCACAGTTCAGCAGAAATCAATCGCAATTAGGGCCACATTTTCAGCAGATATCAAATGCAATTAGGGCACAGTTCAGCAGAAATCAATCGCAATTAGGGCTGCGGCTGCAAAAAGAAAAGAATTTACTCACCTGGCAGGCTGGCACTGGCAGAAGTCTTCTCTCCCTGGTCTCCTCTCCCGGCCGGCTCCTCAGGCGCGCAGTTCCCACGGAGCTCCCTCCCTGGCTTCCTCCTCCAATCTCCCGCGCTGATTCATGCAGGGCTACGGGTCGGGAAGATGGCCACCCGAAGCCCTGTACTGGAGACATAGTCTCCAGAGCAGGGCTTCGGCGGCGGCCATCTTCCTGTAGCCCTGCTCTGCTCTGCCAGTGCCAGCCCGGTGTAATGTCAGCGGCGGGGCTGCGGGGAAAAAGTGACGTCACGCCGACGTCACGGAGCCGCCGAGGCCCCTAAGATTGTGAGGCCCCAAGCGACCGCTTGGTTCGCTTTATGCCTCGCGGCGCCCCTGCTTTAGGTTGCCAGAGAGTCCCCCCGTTATTGCTCCAAGAGATCCCTCCACCAAGGCAGCCAGAGAGCCTCCCCCACTAAGGTCAGCCAGAGAGCCTCCCCCCCCCCCCCCCCATCAAGGCAGCCAGAGAGCCTCCCCCCATTAAGTCATCTAGAAAGCCCTCCCACTAAGGCAGCCAGAGAGCCTCCCCCCCCCATCAAGGCAGCCAGAGAGCCCCCCACTAAGGCAGCCAGAGAGTCCTGCTGTTTGTTAACAAGGGAGCGGCAAGGAGGCGCATGGATCCCGGAAGGTGAGTAAAACTCCCCGCCGCTGCCTCCCCCTCCTTCACTACCTGCTGCGCCCCCTCCAAATGGGCATTGGCCCAAGAACAAATGTTACACTGCATTTCCTTCCCTCCCCTCAGAGCCGGCTTACCAAAGACAGCAGAAACAAGATGGCCAAGCATGAGCAGGCCATGGTTATTTAGTGATAAAGCAAAGCACAAGTACAGGTGATCGATTATTACCACTATAACACCAGTGAAGAGTAGATGCAGAGGCTGGTGCAGGGCTGTCGGTGGGTACAGTTGATGTTACAGCATCTGCAGCTCTTATCTGTACAGCAAGGTGCACAACAAGCTGCTTTGAAGGTTAATGTATAAAGCTGCTAGCTGGCCAGGGCCGGCCTTATGCTAGGTACACACCATACAATTTTCTGTTAGATTTTCTCTTAGATTTACCTGCCAGATAGCTTTTCTCCATGTTGTAGGTAAATCTAACAGAAGAATCTAACAGAAAATTGTATGGTGTGTACCTAGCATTAGGTTTCACAGCGCCCTGAGCGAAACCGGATTTTGTTGCCCCCCCCCCATAAGTAGCATAGTTGTCCCCATATAGGTAGCATAGTTGCCCCCAGTGTAGGTAGTATAGTTGCCCCATATAGGTAGCATAGCTGCCCTCAGTGTAGCTAGTACAGTTTCCCCCAGTGTAGTAGCATGGTTGCCCCCAGTGTAGTAGCATGGCTGCCCCCAGTGTAGGTAGTATGCCCCCAGTGTAGGTAGTTTGCCCCAGTATGCCCCCCAGTGTAGGTAGTTTGCCCCCAGCAGTGTAGGTAGCTTGCCCCAGTATGCCCCCAGCGTAGGTAGCTTGCCCCCAGCATAGGTAGTTTGCCCCAGTATGCCCCCAGCGTAGGTAGCTTGCCCCCAGCGTAGGTAGCTTGCCCCAGCGTAGGTAGCTTGCCCCAGTATGCCCCCAGCGTAGGTAGCTTGCCCCCAGCGTAGGTAGCTTGCCCCAGTATGCCCCCAGCGTAGGTAGCTTGCCCCCAGCGTAGGTAGCTTGCCCCAGTATACCCCCAGCGTAGGTAGCTTGCCCCAGTATGCCCCCCCAGCATAGGTAGCTTGCCCCAGTATGCCCCCAGCGTAGGTAGCTTGCCCCAGTATGCCCCCAGCGTAGGTAGCTTGCCCCCAGCGTAGGTAGCTTGCCCCAGTATGCCCCCAGCGTAGGTAGCTTGCCCCCAGCGTAGGTACCTTGCCCCAGTATGCCCCCAGCATAGGTAGCTTGCCCCCAGCGTAGGTAGCTTGCCCCAGTATGCCCCCAGCGTAGGTAGCTTGCCCCCAGCGTAGGTTGCTTGCCCCAGTATGCCCCCAGCGTAGGTAGCTTGCCCCAGTATGCCCCCAGCATAGGTAGCTTGCCCCCAGCGTAGGTAGCTTGCCCCCGTATGCCCCCAGCGTAGGTAGCTTGCTCCCGTATGCCCCCAGCGTAGGTAGCTTGCCCCAGTATGCCCCCAGCGTAGGTAGCTTGCCCCAGTATGCCCCCAGCGTAGGTAGCTTGCCCTTCCTTTATGTGGCAGCGGGCCAGGCCAGGCAGGGCAGAGACCGACTCACCTGACATCCAGCTCCAGCGCCGATGTCACTCTTCTCTCCCTGCCTCCGCTCCATCTGTAGTTAGAGCAGGCTACAAGAAAATGGCCGCCGTTTGTCTGCATTTGTGGACATCGGCGGCCATTTTCTTGTAGTCCTGCTCTAAATATAGACGGAGAGGACACAGGGAGACAGCGGGGCGGCAAGGGGCGACAGGGCGCATGCGCCCTTGAGAGCATGGCGCCCTGAGCGACCGCACAGGTCGCTCATAGCAAAGGCCGGCCCTGTAGCTGGCACACAGTGGCATAACTAAAGAACTGGGGGCCCTACTGTATGTTTTACATGGTGCCCCAAGCACTCTATTGATGCGGCGCCCCAAAACCTTCCAAGGACAGCTGCAGAGGCAGAGAGGTGTAATCAGAGTAAGGAAACCATTTGTTAAAGGATACCTGAAGTGACATGTGACATGATGAGATAGACATGTGTATGTACAGTGCCTAGCACACAAATAACTAGGCTGTGTTCCTTTTTCTTTTTCTCTGCCTGAAAGAGTTAAACATCAGGTATGCAAGTGACAGTTCCTGTCCGGGTTGGGACCGGGTCAGACTATAGCATAACCCTCACTGATAAGTAATTACAGCCATAAAACACTTTCCTGTCAGTAAATGGCGTCTGAGAGCAGGAAAGAGATAAAAAGGGTCAGTAATTCATTGATTTGAGCTCTGGCATACTTCAATAATACTGTCATTGAGCAGAGACAATGAACCAGTAAAAACTTAAAAATTAGATTTAATTATAAAATAAAACTGTGGGATATATAAAAAAAGTCATTATTAGGAAAAGAAGGATAGATACAGTTGTTTGTCTCATCAGTTAATTTTCACCTCGGATGTCCTTTAAGGATTATCGCTATGCAATGCACATATAGAGGGGTTCAATACTAGCATAACGCCAATGAAAAATAAGACTCATAATACAATATACCTGTATTGTATATTTTGCACCATTTCAAGGTACAGCTATGTTAACCCCAACATTCCTGTACTGATGGCACACAAGCTGCAGCCTGTGCTACTTCCCCCACTGCCTGTACCGGGTTAAACAAACTGGTTATGTACTTATCATAATTATCCTTCTAGTGACGCGCTGATAACATCTTTAAACACTGTGAACAGAAAACAGCTGAGGCTGAGTCATTTCTGTGTTGTCCACCATTAGAAAATTCACCCTTTTCATAAAGTCTCAATCATCAGTCTCGTCAGTCATTTAGTCAGGTCTAGTGGCGTAACAAAAGGGGCTGCAGCTCCTGTATCCGCAGGGGGGCCTGAGGCCCGTTCAGGGCCATTTTGGGGGACAGGAGGGGTCGCAGCATGAGGGGAGAGCGTGGCCACCTACTTCGGCAGGGAGGGGGACACTTCCCCCTCCTCTCTCACCTCGGGCTCTCCCCTCAGCACTACCCCTCCAGCATCAATCAGTGGCAGCAGGCGGCAGGCAGGAGCACATATCTTCATGCGTTCCGCGCGCTGGATGTTCTGCTCTCTAAGCGTCTGACACTACTTCCTGTTTAAACAGGAAGTAGCATGAGGCACTTAGAGATCGGACCTCCGCGGTGGATGGAGGTAAGTGTTCCTGCCCGTCCCCTGCTGCCACTGATTGATGCTGGAGGGGGAGCGCTGAGGGGAGAGCCCGAGGTGATGGAGGGGGGGAAGTGTCCCCCTCCCTGCCGATGTATGTGGCTCCCCTCATGCTGTGACCCCTCCTGCCCCCCAAAACGGCCTTGAGCTGCCCCCCACAGGGGGCCCATCCAAATTTTTGCAGGGGGCCCGGGGATTTCTAGTTACGCCCCTGGTCAGGTCTGACTTTTCCTGACCTCATGGATTTTTGCGCACCAGGCCTCAGGGGTGTAACTACAGGGGAGCAGCCACTGCGACCACAGGAGGGCCCAGAGGTACGGGGGGTTCCCAACTACTACATCACTCTCTCCAATACAGGGGTCCATCCTCCAGATCAGGTGTTTTTGTGGCTACACTTGTTATGGGTGTGACGATTATGATGGCCACACTTGACCCTTGTGAGATGGGCCCCCAGGCTGTGAGGGTCACCAGGAGGCAAGGGAAGGGAAGTGGGCATTGGAGGGCCCAACCAAAGCTTGGCTGGGGGGGGCATGATTTGTAGTTACGCCACTGCAAGGCCTGTCTGTCTGTAACTGCATTTATGAGGCGTGGCCACAAAATCATAGGGCCCCATACCAAATCATGACACTAGGTACACTTGTGCAATAACACCCTCCTCGATGCATATGAGTGTATGTAGTAGTATACAATCTTCTACAAAACATTACCTCCCAACTTTTTGAGATGGGAAAGAGGGACACTTAAGCCACGCCCCCACCACACCCCTGATCATGCCCCTGCCACACCCCTAGTCACCATTAAGATTACATAAGGAAAATATGTTGTTTTATAATTCAAACCACACTGGTCCTTTCTATCCTGGTTCATTTTCCTTCATAGTAACATTTTAAAATTAGTAATATATCAATTTAAAGGATGGGAATAAAGTTTAGAGCCAATCAAACACATTTTTTAGTAGAGAAATATATATATTTATATAGAAAGAGGGACAAAGTCCTGAAAGAGGGACAAATGCGGAAGAAAGAGGCACAGAGGGACAGGGCTCCCAAAGAGGGACTGTCAGTCCAAAAGATGGACACTTGGGAGCTATGCATTAAGTGCATGGAGGAAGAGATGTAGAGCTTCCACCCACTGTAGCAGAGCCTACAGGAAGGAAACCTACCATGGATTTCATGTCTAACACAGCACACAAGTTGTTAGATATCCGGGGCCGGTTCTACAATTTTTGCCCCCCCCCCGAATTGGACTGTTTGCACATCACTCAACAATTTGTACCGCACGTTATAGCTGCGGCAAGCCCCCCAATAACACCCTCAGTATAGGTAGGTAGGCAGCCAGGTATATGTGCCCCCAGTATTGGTAGCTAGGTACAGTTGCCCCCAGTATAGGTTGGCCAGGTACAGTTGCCCCCAGTATAGGTTGGCCAGGTACAGTTGCCCCCAGTATAGGTTGGCCAGGTACAGTTGCCCCAGTATAGGTTCGCGGCCGTGCAGTTGCAGTGGGTTTGCAACTTTAAAGTCACAAATTCCGGAAGTGAACTCGTGGCAGGGACCGGAGCATCGGTGACTGATTGGGCAGGCACAGGATTTCTGCGGGGGACCATTAGAAGCCCCAGGTAAGTGCAACTCCTTTTCCCCCGACCCCCTACAGTAGTCCTTTAAAAGGTATAAATCCCTATATGGAGGAACTTACCTTTAAAATGATACCAGCTCAATGGTTGGCAGACAAAAACATAAAGACATTGTTCACACTATGCGTTTTGCAGCATTAAAATTATTTTTTCAGGTGTTTGTGGTGCTGAAATGTTACACTGTACAACAAATAACGTTTGTATACCTAAGAAGGCGGTCATAACCTTGTAAAACGCGGAGTGTGAATAAAGACTTTATTTTTTACTTGTCTACCACTGAGTAGTTATCATTAGAGATGTCGGCGAACGGTGTCAGCGAACAGTTCCCGAACCGTTTGCCAGCGAACCCCTCACCCTTTACTACTTCCGGGTCACTATGACCCGTAGTAGTACGGCTGCGCTGGGCCGGCGGTGCGCGTCCTTGATCGCGCGCCTGTTCCCGGGCACTTTCTGCACATGTGCGTGACGTCATGAGTGATGTCATGCTCATGCGCAGAACGTGCCCAGCAACAGGCGCGTGATCAAAGACGCGCACCGCCGGCCCAGCGCAGCCGTACTACTACGGGTCATAGTGACCCGGAAGTTGTACAGCCACATAGAGATTCGCGGGCGAACTGTTCGCTCACATCTCTAGTTATCACTTCAGAAGCAGGTTCACCCATACAAAGAATTATACTGTCTCCATCGAATCCAGGTGCCTCTTCTGTATTGCATGCTGTACACCCACTTTCCATCTTTGAATGACTGGTGGTAGGAGGGCTTATCCCAAAGAGAGTGACTGAAGAAAAGGTAACACTTCATCCAAAAATTCAGCTTCTGCCCACACAGCGGTTGCCTAGATACAAGGCTACCAAAGCCAAAATGCGTAAGCTTCATATTACTTAACAAACCCCAATCAGATAGGGACTAGGTTGTGAGCCCCTCTGAGGACAGTTAGTGACAAGGCAATATACTCTGTACAGCGCTGCGGAATATGTTGGAGCTATATAAAAAAGATACATACATACATACATATAAATATAGAACTACTACTCCCAGGAGGCCCCTCTCTTTTTCATTTATCCTTTGAAAGTGGAACTCAACTCTTACACAAGACAGGAGGAAAACATGGAAGCGGGAAATAAGGGCGCAGGCAGCTAGTGGACAAAAAGGGCGCCGCCATTCACTCTCATAATAAATAACGTTTAATGGGCGCCGAGCAGGAAAAAAGGGCGCCGGAGATAAATAACGTTTACAAACGGCGCCCGGAGATTTTTAATGATTTATAACTGTGCTTGTGGTGATTTACGTTTATAAAATGCACCCGTGCCGAATAACGTTTATAAAAATACTAAACATATTTATCTAATTTAACTAATTAAAACATTATTTAAAGTTTTATCCCTTACTGTTTGTAAAACATTATTATTCACAAAATAAAGCGATCAGTACGTAACGTAAATTGCAATATATTTTTTGCAGCCACAATTAGTAAAACATTATTATCCACATAATAAAGGGGGGTCTTAGGTTTAGGCATCACCAGGGGGGTCTTAGGTTTAGGCACCACCAGGGGGGTCTTAGGTTTAGGCACCACCAGGGGGGTCTTAGGTTTAGGCACCACCAGGGGGGGTCTTAGGTTTAGGCAGCACCAGGGGGGTCTTAGGTTTAGGCACCACCAGGGGGGTCTTAGGTTTAGGCACCACCAGGGGGGTCTTAGGTTTAGGCAGCACCATGGGGGTCTTAGGTTTAGGCACCACCAGGGGGGGTTTAGGTTTAGGCACCACCAGGGGGGTCTTAGGTTTAGGCACCACCAGGGGGTCTTAGGTTTAGGCACCACCAGGGGGGGCTAGGGGTTAGGGATAGGTACAGGGAGGGTTAGGTATAGTTTTAGTAAAATTTTAGTAATACTTACTAATGTTTTACAACACTTATTACGAACGTAGTTATATTTATATCATCGTTATAAAGAATATTTTCAGATTTTATTATAAGAACAAACCATAAATGAAGGTTATTCACAATAATATACAATTATAACAATTAAACATATATTATTGTTTTTTTAATAAACGTAATTATAAGTTTAACTTTTGAAACAGGGAAGATTAACGTTTTCACAATTGCCGATTTCATAAACATTATTTAATGATTTATAATTTTGTAAAACATTATTTGTAAACGAAATATAGCACACTATTTTTATAAACGCTATTAATGATTAATTATTAATTAGCGTTTACACCCCGCGCCCTTTTTGTCCGGGCGCCCTTTTTGTACGTACGCGGAAAACATATAGAAATGCACCCTGTATGCATTTAGAGAGTTTGGCCTGTCTAATTCCTCCTCATCTGTGTCTAATCACAAATTGTAATTTGATCCCTCAGCTTGGTCAGCTGCCTGCCACAGCAGAGAGATAATTGGTCAACACAAGATGTTAACAATATGTCTGCTTCCATGAAAGCAGGAAGTAGAAACATTGCAGATTTATTGCAGGATCTGTATCAGCTGTAACTAAGAAATTTTCTTTAAAGGTTAATATGCTGTTGCATATCTTACAGAGCAGAGAGGAAATTGTAAGTTCAGGTCCACTTTAATCCATAGAGAGACACTTTGAAAAGTATTTAGAAGCATTTGCTTCTAATAGCTTGAAGGACAAACGCTTTAAACATTAAAAATGACGCATTACTTTTATTCTCTCTTAATTATCTATTATATGTCTGTTCCAATGTCACTTCACAGAGTTGTCCTTTAACCCCGCCCACCAGTGACCAGCCCCCACTAATGCTGCCCATATATGGTACAATTTTTTCCTTTTTTTCGATTATTCTGTTAGATCGAATATTAAGATTTTTCCAACATGTTAGATGGGAGTTTTATTGAAAAACCGGGATAATTGTTCATTTTTCTTGATCGAAAAAAAAGATTCCTTTCGATTCGATCGTTTTGGTCAAATAAACGGGGAAATCTAACGTTTTTATTGTACGATGTATCGGCACCATGAAGGCGTCCATACACAGTACAATAAAAACGTTCAATTTTACCGTTTATTCAACCAAAACAATCTATTCGAATGAAAGTTTAAAATAATCTTTTTTTCGATCAAGAAAAAAGAATTGATTATCCCGTTTTTTTCAATAAAAATCCAATTGGACAAAAATCTTTATACTCGATCTAACGGAATAGTCGAACAAAATTATCTAATCAGAAAAAAATAAAACAATTGTACTATGTATGGGCACCATTCGGATGATAAAGTCTTTGCCAATATGAATGTACATTGGGAGTCTGTTGGTAATTATGCAGCATAGGTTGTAATTTGTAGCAGAGAGAGATTAGCCGGTCTCCCCAGTGAATCTCAGTTCGGGGTATGGTTCTAGCTGATAATGCGTGTGATGTCATCGCCTCTCCTCTGCCAACATTATGTTTCTTTCTTTCTCGAGTTCCAGAGAAGGATTGACAAGAAGTCAGCGTTCTGTGCTTTCACTGCAGCCCCCTCATCTCTCGCTGCAATCGATTAACCAAAACAAATGGCACAGCAGTTGGAGGAACTGTGCATTAGCCTTGCTGAATTACAGAGCAGATCACATCCCTTTCACACGCCCATTCATGTAAATAACCAGTTTCCTGATCGCTGCTTATCCCAATCACAACGCCACATTTCTCAGGCTTCTGTAGCTTAAAGCGGACCTGCACTTAAAACCTCCTGTCTGCTCTAAACGCTACGCAAAAGCATAATAACCTGTACAGAAAAACATTTCTGTGTTACAGACAGTTGATACAAATCTTAAAATAAATCTGCATGGTTTCTAGTTCCTGATTCATGGAAGCAGATATATTGTTAACAGCCTGTGCTTTCAAATTAGCTTATCTGCCATCTCTGCCATGGCAGTCATGTGAAACAGGGAGGAGATCAAATTACAACTTGTGATTAGACACAAATGAGAGGGAATTAAACAGGCTAAATTCTTTAAATTCATACAGGGTGCATTTCTCTGTTTTCCTTCTGTCCTGTGCAAGAGTTCAGGTCCATTTAAAGGAATACCGAGGTGAAAATAAACTGATGAGATAAACAATTGTATCTATCCTCTTTCTCCTAAAAATTACTTTTTTAGATATCCCACAGCAGCTGCTGCACATGCAGCGGAGAGGGGACTGTTGTACGTGGATTCGATATAGAAAGAGGGGGTTGCAATGCACTTACAAAATCAGGCTGCTGTACATTTCTATTCAAGAATTGTCAGCAAACTATCACCTGATGCAATCACAAATTAGGATTGGGCGACACAAATCTAAAGCCCCATCTACACGATACGATTCTTTGTGCAATTCAATTACGTTTCTATTTACGATCCGATTCAATCCAACATGTCCGATTGGGATTCAATTTGATTCAGTTCGATTCAGTTCAAAACAATGGCAAATCGAATTGAATCAAATCCCTATCGGACATGTCGGATTTAATCAGATCGTAAATAGAATCGTAATCGAATCGCACAAAGAATCGTATCGTGTAGATGGGGCTATAAACCTGTACATGGTATAAATCTTCTTGACACAACAACCAAATGACAGCATCTTTCAGCAACATGAGAACTAAATTAGGACATCTGTCCTTATTGATTTGTCACATTATTTATGGACAGGATTCAAGTATGAAGGACACTATTTCAGATGTCCGTTACTTTATAAGAATTTACTTAAACTGGCCCTCTGCAGCTTAGCCCAAAGTATGACAGTGTGAGTGGCCCAGGTCCCGGCATTCCACTGACGAGATCTCCCTTCAGTCGGGGGCACCTCTAGCTACATTATACTGGGGGTACCTCTGGCTACCTAATACTAAAGAGCACCTGTAGCTACCTGTGACAGGCAAGGGAAGTTAGGGAGCATTGACAGCTGGGCCAGCCAGCACACTTGTGGTGCAGCGGGGGGTTTGCAGGTTCAGGGTGCCAGGACATATGTGCCTATAGCCTCCTGTGATGTAAATCTGGGCCTAGGACTCAATATGGACAGAGTTGGTTAAGCGACAGAAGAGATGTAATAGAGCTGTGATGTAAATATGAAACAAAAAGGGTCACAGGATATGTTGCATCACATAACCATCTCAATGCTTCTTCAGCACTTGTATTCAGGGGCGTAGCAATAGCCATAGCAGTCATAGCATCTGCTATGGGGCCCCGGAGCATAGGGGGCCCAGGTGGCACTTAATGTATTCACCAATAACTTGCTTGTTTTTCTCCACCCTCTGACTTTGTAAGAGTTACTCAGATAACTCATATCCATGGGGTAGGGGCAGTTGGCATTGCTTAAGAGTGCCTACATCTGAGGACATGAAAGTTTTGCTCTGGGTCCCCATGAATTCTAGCTACGCCACTGCTTGTATCAGCACCTTTTTTCCCCTGCTCATGAATTAAAAGCAGCCCATTGGAATCAATGGGCTGTACTTTTTGTGAGCGGGCAATGGAAGCGAATTAGGCCCGGTACACACTTGCGTTAAAGTGGCAAACAGATCCGTGAAAACTGATCTGATTCATTCCATTGCCACTCCGTTTCCGTTCTGCTGCTTCTGTTTCCCCACATTCCCCCTCCCCCCAACCAGCACCCCCAACGTGTATTTTTCTATTTAGAACTGTCCGTTTCTTGACTGGTGTGAAGAAACGTTCTGTTTTCTCATTGTCCCCCAATGCAGCACTTCAGCTTTCGTTAACGATAACTACGATAACTAAACGATAACTACTTCAAAAACGATAATGTTCTAATGTTGTTAACAATATTTTTCGCGGCACCCTTTTTTCTGCTTTTGTTCGCTGTATTAACAATAATTGCATTAAAGTCTATGGCGGCGCCCTTTTTTGGTCCACCCTCATCCTGCGCCCTTTTTTCCTGACAGAGGGAGATACGGGTTGCTTGGCAGGACCTAAGTGCTGACATCACACAGTGGGAGGGGTTTCACCACAATATTAGCCATAGAGCGTCCCCTGATGGTCTGTTTGTGAAAAGGAAACGATTTCTCATGGAAAGGGGGTATCAGCTACTGATTGGTATGATGTTCAATCCTGGGTTACAGTTCCTCTTTAAAATATACTTCTCACTTCAGGTGTCCTTTAAAGAAAACCTGTAACGACAAAAAGCTCCCCTGGGGGGTCCTCACCTCGGGTGTGGGAAGCCTCCGGATCCTATCGAGTCTTCCCTTGTCCTCCTGTGTCCCACGGCGGTCTCGCTGTGCCCCTCCGAACAGCAGGGATGTAAATATTTACCTTCCCGGCTCCAGTGCAGGCGCAGTATCGGCTCTCAGCGCGGAGATAGGCGGAAATAGCCGATCGCTGTCGGGCCGCTCTACTGCGCAGGAGCAAGTCTCCTGCAAGTCTCCTGCGCCTGCGTAGTAGAGCGGACCCGACAGACATCGGCTATTTCCGCCTATCTCCGTGCTGAGAGCTACAACAGCGCCCCCTCTGGAGCCAGGGAAGGTAAATAAATCAGCGCTTGTCAGGCTTGTCGAGGGAGGATTCCAGGACACTTCGGGGGAGCCAGCGCTGGACTGCCTGCAGCTACAGGGGAGGGGGAAGAGGCCTCCCCCTCCCGAAGTGAGTACCCCCCAGGGGACTTTTTTGTTGTTGTTACAGAGTCTCTTTAAGCCAAAGTGTATGTTTTCATTTCCTGTTGAGTTTCTATTGCCCCGCTTTATGATGCATTTGTTATGTTGAGGGATAGAGGTGCAATTCAAAGGGCTGTCATTACTTTATTACTTTTATAAGTAGGATGTTTAAGCAAGATATTTTTAACTTCTGAGAGTTTTTATTTGATGAGAGAAGGTGTTTCCCTGCGTCAGCCCTTACATGCCCGCCTCGCCTCTCCCTCTCCCTACAAGCCGCGTCTCGCCTCCATTTCCCAGCATTCTTTTATCTCGCTAATCGTAAAGAGTCCGCTCACGTCTATTATTTCCTCTAAAGTGTTTTACAGCATATTTAAAGACGGGCTTTTAAGGCTAGTGCACAGCGTGAATATACTGGCTGCTCCATTCCCCAGAGCAATTTCCACTAAATGTATTTCTTTGTTTGCTGGCATTTATTTCAATCTCTTTTTTGTTGCCCTTGGGTACAGCGCAGAGTTACTCTACGGACGTTTCTCTGCCTGACTGGTCATTCATAGGAAGATGATGTACAGATATAGACGTACAGAGAACCCCCACGGTAACTGGACGCGCGCACGGAAAAGGGCGAGAGGAAAACTGGGCGCGGGGTTTTATTAAAAATATTACATAGTTACATAGTTATTTGGGTTTAAGAAAGACATACGTCCATCGAGTTCAACCAGAGAACAAAGTACAACACCAGCCTGCTCCCTCACATATCCCTGCTGATCCAGAGGAAGGCACAACACCAGCCTGCTCCCTCACATATACCTGCTGATCCAGAGGAAGGCACAACACCAGCCTGCTCCCTCACATATCCCTGCTGATCCAGAGGAAGGTACAACACCAGCCTGCTCCCTCACATATCCCTGCTGATCCAGAGGAAGGTACAACACCAGCCTGCTCCCTCACATATCCCTGCTGATCCAGAGGAAGGCACAACACCAGCCTGCTCCCTCACATATCCCTGCTGATCCAGAGGAAGGCACAACACCAGCCTGCTCCCTCACATATCCCTGCTGATCCAGAGGAAGGCACAACACCAGCCTGCTCCCTCACATATCCCTGCTGATCCAGAGGAAGGCACAACACCAGCCTGCTCCCTCACATATCCCTGCTGATCCAGAGGAAGGCACAACACCAGCCTGCTCCCTCACATATCCCTGCTGATCCAGAGGAAGGCACAACACCAGCCTGCTCCCTCACATATCCCTGCTGATCCAGAGGAAGGTACAACACCAGCCTGCTCCCTCACATATCCCTGCTGATCCAGAGGAAGGCACAATACCAGCCTGCTCCCTCACATATCCCTGCTGCTCCAGAGGAAGGCACAACACCAGCCTGCTCCCTCACATATCCCTGCTGATCCAGAGGAAGGCACAACACCAGCCTGCTCCCTCACATATCCCTGCTGATCCAGAGGAAGGCACAACACCAGCCTGCTCCCTCACATATCCCTGCTGATCCAGAGGAAGGCACAACACCAGCCTGCACCCTCACATATCCCTGCTGATCCAGAGGAAGGCACAACACCAGCCTGCTCCCTCACATATCCCTGCTGATCCAGAGGAAGGCACAATACCAGCCTGCTCCCTCACATATCCCTGCTGATCCAGAGGAAGGCACAACACCAGCCTGCACCCTCACATATCCCTGCTGATCCAGAGGAAGGCACAACACCAGCCTGCTCCCTCACATATCCCTGCTGATCCAGAGGAAGGCACAACACCAGCCTGCTCCCTCACATATCCCTGCTGATCCAGAGGAAGGCACAACACCAGCCTGCTCCCTCACATATCCCTGCTGATCCAGAGGAAGGCACAACACCAGCCTGCTCCCTCACATATCCCTGCTGATCCAGAGGAAGGCACAACACCAGCCTGCTCCCTCACATATCCCTGCTGATCCAGAGGAAGGCACAACACCTGCCTGCTCCCTCACATATCCCTGCTGATCCAGAGGAAGGCACAACACCAGCCTGCACCGTCACATGTCCCTGCTGATCCAGAGGAAGGCACAACACCAGCCTGCTCCCTCACATATCCCTGCTGATCCAGAGTAAGGCACAACCCCAGCCTGCACCCTCACATATCCCTGCTGATCCAGAGGAAGGCACAACACCAGCCTGCACCCTCACATATCCCTGCTGATCCAGAGGAAGGCACAACACCAGCCTGCACCCTCACATATCCCTGCTGATCCAGAGGAAGGCACAATACCAGCCTGCTCCCTCACATATCCCTGCTGATCCAGAGGAAGGTACAACACCAGCCTGCACCCTCACATATCCCTGCTGATCCAGAGGAAGGCACAACACCAGCCTGCACCCTCACATATCCCTGCTGATCCAGAGGAAGGTACAACACCAACCTGCTCCCTCACATATCCCTGCTGATCCAGAGGAAGGCACAACACCAGCCTGCACCCTCACATATCCCTGCTGATCCAGAGGAAGGCACAACACCAGCCTGCTCCCTCACATATCCCTGCTGATCCAGAGGAAGGCACAACACCAGCCTGTTCCCTCACATATCCCTGCTGATCCAGAGGAAGGCACAACACCAGCCTGCTCCCTCACATATCCCTGCTGATCCAGAGGAAGGCACAACACCAGCCTGCACCCTCACATATCCCTGCTGATCCAGAGGAAGGCACAACACCAGCCTGCACCCTCACATATCCCTGCTGATCCAGAGGAAGGTACAACACCAGCCTGCACCCTCACATATCTCTGCTGATCCAGAGGAAGGCACAACACCAGCCTGCTCCCTCACATCTCCCTGCTGATCCAGAGGAAGGCACAACACCAGCCTGCACCCTCACATATCCCTGCTGATCCAGAGGAAGGCACAACACCAGCCTGCACCCTCACATATCCCTGCTGATCCAGAGGAAGGTACAACACCAGCCTGCACCCTCACATATCTCTGCTGATCCAGAGGAAGGCACAACACCAGCCTGCTCCCTCACATATCCCTGCTGATCCAGAGGAAGGCACAACACCAGCCTGCTCCCTCACATATCCCTGCTGATCCAGAGGAAGGCACAACACCAGCCTGCTCCCTCACATATCCCTGCTGATCCAGAGGAAGGCACAACACCAGCCTGCACCCTCACATATCCCTGCTGATCCAGAGGAAGGTACAACACCAGCCTGCACCCTCACATATCCCTGCTGATCCAGAGGAAGGCACAACACCAGCCTGCTCCCTCACATATCCCTGCTGATCCAGAGGAAGGCACAACACCTGCCTGCTCCCTCACATATCCCAGCTGATCCAGAGGAAGGCACAACACCAGCCTGCACCCTCACATATCCCTGCTGATCCAGAGGAAGGCACAACACCAGCCTGCACCCTCACATATCCCTGCTGATCCAGAGGAAGGCACAACACCAGCCTGCACCCTCACATATCCCTGCTGATCCAGAGGAAGGCACAACACCAGCCTGCTCCCTCACATATCCCTGCTGACCCAGAGGAAGGCACAACACCAGCCTGTTCCCTCACATATCCCTGCTGATCCAGAGGAAGGCACAACACCAGCCTGCTCCCTCACATATCCCTGCTGATCCAGAGGAAGGCACAACACCAGCCTGCACCCTCACATATCCCTGCTGATCCAGAGGAAGGCACAACACCAGCCTGCACCCTCACATATCCCTGCTGATCCAGAGGAAGGTACAACACCAGCCTGCACCCTCACATATCTCTGCTGATCCAGAGGAAGGCACAACACCAGCCTGCTCCCTCACATATCCCTGCTGATCCAGAGGAAGGCACAACACCAGCCTGCTCCCTCACATATCCCTGCTGATCCAGAGGAAGGCACAACACCAGCCTGCTCCCTCACATATCCCTGCTGATCCAGAGGAAGGCACAACACCAGCCTGCACCCTCACATATCCCTGCTGATCCAGAGGAAGGCACAACACCAGCCTGCTCCCTCACATCTCCCTGCTGATCCAGAGGAAGGCACAACACCAGCCTGCACCCTCACATATCCCTGCTGATCCAGAGGAAGGCACAACACCAGCCTGCACCCTCACATATCCCTGCTGATCCAGAGGAAGGTACAACACCAGCCTGCACCCTCACATATCTCTGCTGATCCAGAGGAAGGCACAACACCAGCCTGCTCCCTCACATATCCCTGCTGATCCAGAGGAAGGCACAACACCAGCCTGCTCCCTCACATATCCCTGCTGATCCAGAGGAAGGCACAACACCAGCCTGCTCCCTCACATATCCCTGCTGATCCAGAGGAAGGCACAACACCAGCCTGCACCCTCACATATCCCTGCTGATCCAGAGGAAGGCACAACACCAGCCTGCTCCCTCACATATCCCTGCTGATCCAGAGGAAGGCACAACACCAGCCTGCTCCCTCACATATCCCTGCTGATCCAGAGGAAGGCACAACAC